>NC_058411.1:27630863-27853174 GCF_002201575.2 Neomonachus schauinslandi | reverse complement strand
AAAAAAAAAAAAAAAAAAAAAAAAAAAAAATCTAAAAAAAAAAAAAGAAATATAGAATTTCGGTACAGTTAGTGACATAAACACCTCTTTACAAAAAAAGACTACATAATACTTCAGAAACTAATAAAATGTAGTAGCTAGGGTAACGTCTATGTGAGACATGAAGAATTATTTCATCACTTGTTCCAACACCTTCTATTTTAAAAATAATTTCACAGTTATAGGTAGAATTCACACTGACTAGTCAATTATGAGAATTCACACTGACTAGTCAATTATGGAAAAGTTTTAAAACAAAAAGGAAACCGCTTATTCTTCAAGGAAAGAAAATGGGTTTAACATGGACAGAACTTCCGTAAGTTCGAATTTAAACTGGTAAAATCTGAAAAGGATCAGGTTAACCTATGAAAGATGACAAATGTCAAGTATAACTAAGCTAGTAACCACTCAACTCTCTAAATATCCAACTTAGAATTTTAAAATTTACATCTGCCATAAACACCTTTTATTATGGGCAGACATAAACCAATACAGAAATTAAGCAGGCTCTGATATTGGAGAAAATGATAGAAGGTAGTGAATCTATTACTGTTCGCTGAATTAGGAAACTTGCACTGCAAGTTAAGAGAAATGCACAGGTAATCTTCAAATGAAAACACCAGTGAAGAAACACAAAATGGTTGCAAACACGACACAGAAATAGTAACTTTAGCTCAGTACACTGAAAGATCACTTTCCCCTAAGTATAAAAGGTACTCACAATAAAAGGCAATTGAAATAATCAATTACAATAAAGAACTGCCATCTACCTACTTATCCCCAGAGTTTGTTTTTTTAAAGTAGATCCCACTTAAAAAAAGAAAAAGGATGATGATCACATGTTAGTGATATTCTTGGTAGGCAGATCCTTAACAGTTGCTCTTTCATTTTACATATGGGTATTATCTAGGTAAGTACTTCAGATTTTCAGCTGGAGAAATAAGGTTTTAAACTGTTCAAATCAGAGATTGGCAAACTTTTTCTATGAGGGACCAGATGTCAAATATTTAAAGCTTTGCAGGTTATAGAGTCTATGTTACAACTACTCAACTCTGCTATTGTAGCACAAAAGGAGACACAGACAATATATAAACACATGGACATAGCTTTGTTCCAATAAAACTTTATTTACAAAAACAGTGAGCCATAGTTTGCCAACCTCGGATGTAAATCTTCATAATCCTGGAAAGTGACCATTAATTAAATCTTTTTGGAAAGACAATTCATTACACTGAAATAATAGACCCCTTTGAAATTATGTCCCTGAATTATTCTTTTCTTCCTTCCCTCCCTCCATCCTCCTCCTCCTTTTTTTTAAACAAATGTGCTTATATGCTATCTAATGTGTGTGGGTTTTTTTTAAGATTTTATTTATTTATTTGACAGAAAGAAAGCCAGTGAGAGAGGGAACACAAGCAGGGGGAGTGGGAGAGGGAGAAGCAGGCTTCCCACTGAGCAGGGAGCCCGATGTGGGGCTCGATCCCAGGATGCTGGGATCATGACCTGAGCTGAAGGCAGACGCTTAACGACTGAGCCACCCAGGCGCCCCCCCGCCTTTTTTTAAAGATTTCTATCTAACGTTTTAAACTGCAACTCAGGGGGCGCCTGGGTGGCTCAGTCCGTTGCGTGTCCGACTCTTGATTTCAGCTCAGGTCATGATCTCAGGGTTGTGAGATCAAGCCCTGCCTCAGGCTCTGTGCTGGGCCTGGAGCCTGCTTAAGATACTCTCTCTCCCTCTGCCCCTCCTCCTCCCCTCTCTCTAAAAATAAATTTAAAAAAATAAAATAAGCTGCAACTCAGACCTCAGTGCTGCCCAACTCCAAAGTTCTATGAGTCCTAAGATCACCAATGAGATAAGAATGTGCGATTAATCAACATAAATAGAAGTGATATTTGGGGGCAAGATAATTCTGCTGGGCATAGGATAGATAAGAGCAAAAAGGTTAAGCAGCTGTTCTAATGTTTAAGCCTAAGCAAGAAATGCTATAAAGACACTTGGGAAGCATAATATGGCACAACTATGAAATGTTAAGAAGCAACTGCAGCAAGCAGACCAATCTGGGCAGGAGAGGCAGAGCAAGTTACTCTTTCTGAGCAACAGTGATTTGCCATTCTATTGTGAAAAGTTCTTTCTTTACAAACCAAAACGATCTTCAAGTGTAGCCAATGTGTAAAGAACCACTGGTCAGTCTTTGTCACACCTACACACAGAGATAACCCAGTCATTACAGAGTACAGAGATAATGACACACTAACAGGCAACATGAGATGGTGTGCCTTGTAATAAATGAACAAGAAACTTCTTTCCCAGAAAAATTGGCTTTTTTTTTTTTTTAATCTGAGAAGGACCTTAAAGTCTATAACTTGGTATCTGAATTTCTGAAGAGAATCGTGTAAGGAACAAATTTTGTTTTATAATTCCCAGATACAATGAATACCCCCTAACGAACAAAGCAGCAAAGGGAAAGAAACACAATTTTCACCAGTATTTGAGACTGGCATTATCTCTAATGGCTGCTTCATTAACACTACAGTAACCCTTTAATCTGGGACACTAAGATACACTATATTTCCTGCACTGTAAGTAAGAGGAGACTTGAAAGGCTTTCAGGAAAAAATAAGGATGGTAGCAAACAGCATGAAAGATGAAGCAAACAGCAAAGGAAAGATTTCTAGAGGTAATTAAGTTCTTCCAGTTTGCCACATCACTTTTAATTGAGGGGAGAGGGGAACCTAAGGATTATTCTAATATTAAGTCCATATGTCAAATATATATAATAGCAGAAATGAAAATTCCACAGGCTTCTTAAATTCAACCTGTCCAAAACCAAATTCATCATACCCCTCCTCACAATGAACAGTTCCCCAATCCTCTTGGTCAATCATACCCAAAGCTTGGGTCATATCTTGATTCTTTCTGTATATCCCTAGTTTGAATGAATGGATGAATAGGAGCATGTTTTTCTCTCATCCCAGTGGTCCTGTGAATGCTGTTCCTTCTGCCTGAAATGCATTTCTCCTCTAATTTCGTTTAACCAGTAGTCATTGCTTTGTGTGTCAGCCTTAGGTGTTACCTCCTCCTAGAAGCCTTCATCATAACCTCTCACATTCATTCTTCCTTTCTGCTCCAGTAATACCTGTTCTTGTCACATGATTTGGTAAGCATTTCTTTACCCTCTGGTTCCTCCCACTACAGGGTGAACTTGAAAGCAGTGCATTGGTCATTCTTTCATTTACTCATTCACTAACTCAAATATTTTGGAACAGCTACTATGGAACACATGCTATTTTAGGCACTGAAGATTCAGCAGTGAAAATAGGTGAAGATTTCAGTCTTTTTTTTTTTAAAGATTTTATTTATTTATTTGAGAAAGAGAGAATGAGAGACAGATAGCAAGAGAGGGAAGAGGGTCAGAGGGAGAAGCAGACCCCCCGCCGAGCAGGGAGCCTGATGCGGGACTCGATCCCGGGACTCCAGGATCACGACCTGAGCCGAAGGCAGTCGCTTAACCGACTGAGCCACCCAGGTGCCCGAAGATTTCAGTCCTAAGAGAGCTTATGTTTCAGTAAAGAAGAGATGAACAAATAGGTAAACTATAGGGTATGACAAATAGTGATAAGTCCCATCAGAGAAAAATAAAGCAAGGAAGAAAAATACTGAGTGTGTGTATATGGAGGAAGGTGGTATTTGGAATTTAAAATAGGGTTCTCAGTGAATGCCTCAATTCTCAGTGAATGCCTCACTGAGAATGGGGCTTTTGAACCAAGAACAGAAAGAGATGAAGAAGTGAGCCACGCATGTATCTGGATGATGTGTGCTCCAGACTAGCGGTTATAGCAAGTGCAAAGGGCAGAAGCACACCTGGTATGCTCAAGGAATAGCAAGGAGGCTAGTGTGGCTGGAACTGAGGGAGTGAGAGTAGGAGAAGACAGGAAAAGGGACAGAGGGAATTCATGTACAATGGCCTATAAGACCCAAAAGACTTTGGCTTTTATTCGAGTAGGGCAGGAAGCTACTGGAGGATCTGGGGCAGTGGAGCAACATAATCAGCCCTCTGTCTTAAAAAGATCACTCAGGCTGGTACCTTGAGAACAGCTGGTAGAGGGACGACAATGAAAGCAGGGAAGTAGAACACTACTGCAACGACTGAGACGAGAGGAGAAGCTGGCTTGGACCAGGGCAGTAGTGTGGTGGCAGTGAGACAGGAACTGTTGATGGGATATGGATGTAACAGAAAGAGAGGGGTCAAAATCAGATCCAGGATTTTTGGCTAGAGCACAGGTATAGAGCTGCTCTATACTGAGATGGGGAAGATTAGGGGAAAGTAGTTTGGGAGGGACAGATTAGGAATTTGTTTTGTGACATGTGAGCGTGAGTTGCCTGGTGTAAAGTGTTTAATGATGATAATAACAATACCTAACACGTATCTACTATGGCAGGCTGTTTTGTACACTTTGCTTATATTTACTTATTTGATCTTCACAACAATCACATGATGCTGGTATTAGTATTATCCTTTTTTTAAAATAGGTGGGGAAACTGAGGTACAGAATAGTTAAGAATGTTTCCCAAGGTCACAAAGCTAGTAGGTGGCTGAGCCAAGATTAAATGCAAGCACCTGACTCCCTAGAATCTATGCCCTTAACCCCTATGCTATACTGCTTCTATGATGGAAATACCACTATGCAGTTCAGGGAAGATGTCTGAAGACAGAAGTTTCAGTCATCAGCATAGAGATGGTATTTAAATCCATGACACTGAATGAGATCATCAAGGGAGAGGTGTAGGTAGAGAAGAGTCCACAGACTGGGAAGTAGGCAGCAATACGAGGGAAAACCAAAAACAAGATCCCTGAACTCCAAATGAACAGCGTTTCATAGCAGGACAGGAATGGACTATGACAAATCTGCTAATAGGTCAGTAGGATCCTTGGAATAATGATATAGAAGAAAACTTAGTAAGAACAGCTTTGGTGGAGTGGTGAGGGTAAAAGCCTAATGAAATAGGTTTAACAGAGGAAGGGAGAGCAGAAACTAAAGGCACCAAGAAGAAATTTTAAGAGGATTTGTTTTGATCCACTATAGAAAGAAAAACTGAAATGGACAGCTGTGTGGGGAGCATTGCTGGAGTAAGTAAGAGCTGGAAGAAGAAGAATCTAGTGGAGGAGCTGGCCTTGGCTGGGAGCACAGACAGTTCATCCCTTCCACAGGAGGGAAAACAGAGCATATGGGATGGGCATAGATGTTGGTAGATGAGTAGATGTGGTGGCGGCACATGCAAGAGTTTTCCTCTGATTGATTCTATTTTTTCAGTGAAGTAGGAAGCAAGGTCATCAGCCGAAAGAACAGAGTAAGAAATTCGGGAGGCTTAAGGAAAAAGGAGGAGGTGTCAAATAGTTATCTAAAAATGAGACAGTAAATGAGTTTTAAAAAATGAAGATTGTCTTGCTCCTCTTTATATGTCTTGCTCCCTAGTCTGTTTTAGACACTGTGACTTGAACTTGATAACACTGTGGGTTTTTTGTCTGTTGGTTTTTTTAAGATTTGAGAGCGCGAGCGAGAGAGCATATGAGTGGGAGGGACAGAGGGAGAGAGAAAGAGAATCTCAAGCAGACTCCGTGCTGAGCGTGGAGCCTGACTTGGGGCTCAATCTCATGACTCTGAGATCAAGACCTGAGCTGAGATCAAGAGTCGGGTGCTTAACCTACTGAGCCACCCCAGTGCCCTATTTCCTCACTTTAAAGAAAAGGATCCAGAATGAAGGTAAGCACTAAGTATGATTTTTTATAGAGAAAAAAAATCTGGGAAATCTAAAATAGAATGTAGATGTGAGTACACATACTTAAGAGTAGTCATAAATACCAGTGTTTACTCTTTAGAATTAGGTAAAAACAATATAACCATGTACTACTTTTCAACCATGCATTCTCTAAAACATAACCATTTCTAATTATGCCATTTAACAACTGAAAAAGTGTAAGAACGTGAGAAAAATATATTTGGCAGTACATTAACGGGATCTGCTAGAACAGATAAAGTATTTTTGGTGATTTTTATAGAAAGTGCCCCCTTCCCCCATTCAAAGTGACATAATAGCTCAGGGAAGAATTCACAAACTCAAATGCCTAAAGGATTAAGAGCAGGTAACAAAATGAGTGAAACAGGCTGAGTGTAAGGATGACAGGGCGTTGCTGGTGCTGTTGCAGCAAACAGGCAACCAAGGGTACAGCGGTTCCTCAGCTCAAGCCACTGCTGCCACACAGAAAGCATTCCATTTTGCCAGATCTTCTAATTCTTAAGATAGATATTCTTTTTATGTGAAAACTTTCAGTGTTTGAAATTTTGGAAACTAATTCAAATTTATAAACTGCTCAGGGCACACGAAGCATGTTTGTGGGAAGCATTCAGGCCCCTGAGCTATCTGGTGTACTTCTGAATAAGAGAACATCAATATGGAGTAGGTGAAGAACTGTACCAACTTACAGAAAACCTTGGTTTCAGGGTAGGCACTGCCCTTTACTACTAACTGGGTGACCTCTTTGAGCTTGTTTATTCATTTGTAAAATGTAGTTTCATGAACTATCCTGTTTAATTCATGAGTGGTTGTGAGTAGCAGACTAGAAAGTAGGTCAAAGCATATCATAAAGCTCTGTATAAATATAAGCAAATAGCTGTGAGATAATGGAAAATATATACTGGTCTCTGCCCCTGGTTCTGGGCACAGAGCTTCTGAAAACCTTGTAACTTCCTAATTTCCCAAGTGATAAGAGCACTGTTGTGAGCGTCCCTTGTTCTAATATTTGACTCCATCCCTGACACAGAGTTCCTAAAACCCTTGTAAATTCCTAAGTGATAAGAGCACTAGGAGCATCTTTTGTTGGATGAGACAACTTTCCGTAGGCTCCTAGATAAGGGCTGGTCATCAGAAAGAATAAGCCATGATTAGAAGCTTGGAATTTTTAGCACCACCTCGTACTCCATCCTCCAGAGAAGGAGAGGGGCTAGAAATGGAATTAATAATTTACCATGCCTATGTGAGGAAGCCTCCATAAACTCCAGTAGTACAAGGTTCAGAGAGCTTCCAGGTTGGCAAACACATCATACCAGAAGAGTGTCACACTCCCTCTCAACAGGGACAGAAGCTCCTGTGCTTGGAATCCTCAGACCTCACCCTATGTAGCTCTTGTGTTCTTCTGTTTCTGTTATCACATATTTTTTTTTAGAAAGTTTTTTTTTTTTAAGATTTTATTTATTTATTTGACAGAGAGAGACACAGCGAGAGAGGGAACACAAGCAGGGGGAGTGGGAGAGGGAGAAGCAGGCTTCCCGCGCAGCAGGGAGCCCGCTTCGGGGCTTGATCCCAGGACGCTGGGATCAGGACATGAGTCCAAGGCAGATGCTTAACAACTGAGCCACCCAGGTGCCCCTGTTATCACATACTTTAAATAAACTAGTAAACATAAGTATTTCCCTAAGTTCTGTGAGCTGCTAGCAAATTAAACCTGAAGAGGAGGTTGTGGGAGCCTCCAATTTGTAGCCAAACTGGACAGAAGCTGTAGGTAACCTAGAGACCTATTACTTATGACTGGCATCTAAAGTAGGGTGGGAGCAGTCTTATGGAACTGAGCCCTTAACCCGTGGTGGGATCAGACACTATCCTCAGGCAGACAGCGTCAGAACGGAGTTAAATTGTGGGATAACTAGCTGATCTCGCAAAAAACTGCTTAGTGTAGGGAAAAAGATCTCTACACATCTAAAGACCAGAAATGAAGTGCTTTGTGTGAGTAGTAAAGGAAACTCAGGAGAAAGACTAACAGGAGGTAGACTGAACTGAATTTTTTCCAATATGAGGGCTTTAAAAGAGACCAAATAGGGTAGCCTAAGAACATTTCATATCTCTGTATTCAGTCAGTTCCTCATAAAATGTAAATATAGATTACTTACCTCATGGAGCTCCTCAAATACATTAAAATTATAAAATCTTTTTCGAGTGTTAAGTGCTATGTAATGACTTGGTTAATCAAGTATTTGCTTGGTATGGCCAAATACATTAATGAACCTGAATACAGTACTTCCTAAAGGCTGAGTGCATTCTTGGCTCTCCTAATAACAGTGAGCAATTTAATGTAGCTAGTTTGGAAAAAGTTATTTCAGGTTTTCAGGGTTGGTTTTTTTTTTTCCTGTTTTAAGATGTGTGTAAGCTTACAAGGGCTAAATAATACAGTTCTGTAACACACTCAGGTTTATCTGTTCCCTACTGTGAATGCTTGTGGAGGCACTCCTCCCATTAACGGGTGACACAGGAATAGAGAAGTGACCGTTGGTCAGGTTCAGGAAACAACTTAGGAAAATGAGGAAGCAGTCCTCCTGGCTATGATTCAGGGCTAATAATCCTTCCATCTACCTACTTTTATGCAAATATGTTTAATGGAAACACCTCTTGATAACTGTTGTCCTCTTTATCTTGGACCATTAAACCAAATATGACGTGAAGGCTAAGAAATTCTCAAAATTTATGAGAAAATTGTACTGGATTAAAAATTCCCTATCAATAGTTAATAATATTGTAGTAACTTTGTATGGTTACAGATGGTAAGTACACTTATCATAATGAGTATCTCGTAATTAATTATAAGATCACTATCTCGTACACCTGGAACTAATACATGTCAACTATACTTCAATTAAAAAAATAAACAAACTCCCTATCATATACTGTTCTATGAGATTCTTCATTTTCAGCTTTCATTAAACCACAACTGGCCTGGCAAACTTGACAAACCAAGTGTCTTTCACCAGCCTATTTCTTGTAGCTTAGTGTGGAAGTGAGCTGAATGATGGCAACTTGAAAGATTTAAAATGCTCCATTTTAAAAAGTTTTTCAAAAAAATAAATAAAAGTTTTTCATTTAAAAGCACATTTCTGGTAAGATTATGGGTAATGCTTTTTTTCCCTGTTGGTTTTCCAAATTCTTTAAATGACTTATTATAATTTAAAAAATTGTATGTTAGAGGGCGCCTGGGTGGCTCAGTTGGTTAGGCGACTGCCTTCGGCTCGGGTCATGATCCTGGAGTCCCTGGATCGAGTCCCACATTCCCACATCAGGCTCCCTGCTCGGCGGGGAGTCTGCTTCTCCCTCTGACCCTCCCCCCTCTCATGTGCTCTCTCTCTCATTCTCTCTCTCTCAAATAAATAAATAAAATCTTTTAATAAATAAATAAATAAAAATAAAAAATTGTATGTTAGAATAAAATCGCCCTGCCATAAAAAGAATTCTCCCCTCAATAACAAAAGAAAAGAATTCTGACAGTCACATTTGTTCATAGATGCTATAATGAGATTGTTTAGCATCATTTTTTCTTTTTTAAAAGTTTTTTTTTTTTTTAAGATTTTATTTATTTATTTGACAGAGAGAGTGTGCACACAAGCAGGGGGAGCTGCAGGCAGAGGAAGAGGGAGAAGCAGTCTCCCCACTGAGCAGGGAACCCGACACGGGGCTCGATCCCAAGACCCCGGGATCACGACCTGAGCCAAAGGCAGACACTTAACTGACTAAGCCACCCCGACGCCCCACCCCCCACCCTGCCTTTTTAAAGTTTTTATTTAAATGCCAGTTAGTTAGTTAACATACAGTAAAACATTAGTTTCAGGTCTACAATTTAGTGATTCAATACTTCCATACGACACCCAGTGCTCATCAGATGCTTAGCATCTTTTAAGGAAATCCTGTGAGATTTAAGTATCTCCAAATAATAAAATGTTAGTAGCATGATTAAAATATCTCCAAATTAATAAAATACTAGTTTGAACCACTGAAAAAGACTCTTTAAAAGCCTTTAATAAAAAAGCAAGTTGACTAGAGGTAAAATCCAAAGTTTAATTACTACCTTCAAAGAAGAAAGAAAGTGAAATGAGTTTATAGGAAGTTATTTAATTAGCATCTTTTAAGGTTAAATCTTTTATTTTTTTAAAGATTTTATTTTTAAGTAATCTATATACCCAGTGTGAGGCTCAAACCCATAACCCAAGATCAAGAACCATATACTCCACTGATGGAACCAGCGAGGCATCCCAAGGCTAAATCTTTTATTTATTTATTTATTTATTTTTAAGATTTTATTTATTTATTTGACAGAGAGAGACACAGCGAGAGAGGGAACACAAGCAGAGGGAGTGGCAGAGGGAGAAGCAGGCTTCCCGCCAAGCAGGGAGCCCGATGGCGGGGTTCGATCCCAGGACCCTGGGATCAGGACCCGAGCCAAAGGCAGATGCTTAACGACTGAGCCACCCAGGCGCCCCAAGGCTAAATCTTTTAAACTTTGGTTGTCACTAATATGAGAACAGAGTAATTATATAGCACAGTGATCAACAATGTGAGCTCTGAAGTCCAATTATCTGGGTCCAAATTTTAGCTTCTACCACTTATTGTATCTGCGAATTTGGGCAGGTTGCTTCTGTAAACTTTAGTTTCCTCATTGTAAAACAGGGAGAACAATAATGTCAGTGTTATTTTAAGGGTTAAGTGAGATGATTCCTAATTTTCTTTCTCATACCACATAAATTTATCATGTTGCAAAATGCAGTGAAACAGCTAAGACGCACAGTGTGACCCAGTTCAGCTACAATGTAGGTGCACCATGACTCCATTCTGTATAGCAATGAATATTGCCACTTTGGGATTGATTTCAAAGTGAGAGCTACCTTTGTTCCCTAACACCATGTTATTAACTTTTTAGTAAGTCTCCTTTTGGTATGTTTTTTCTATAAACCAAATCAATATTTTCTATAATCTATCCTTTTTTTTTTTTTAAGATTTTATTTATTTATTTGACAGAGAGAAAGACACAGCGAGAGAGGGAACATAAGCAGGGGGAGTGAGAGAGGGAGAAGCAGGGTTCCCGCAGAGCAGGGAGCCCGATGCGGGGCTCTATCCCAGGACCCTGGGATCAGGACCTGAGCCGAAGGCAGCCACTTAACCAACTGAGCCACCCAGGCGCCCCTGTATATATATTCTTAATTCTAAGGAAGTCAGAACATTAAATAATCATTACTTGAAAAGCATGTACACAGAAGGAACATCCCACACAATGACAGATTATTTGGCAGACTACTCATTAAGATAGTTTTTCTTAGATTAGCAGCCCAGGCTAAACACAACAGAATCCCCAAAGATAAGTTTATGTACTTTCACTCACTTCACCTGAAATTTAATTTAGATGGAAAAAAAGCATTTGCATTGAAAGTAAAATTTGGGGTACATTCAATTTCCATTTGAACTTAATATTTCTTCCCATTTCTCTGTCAATATTGAACACTAAGTAGAACCCACTTGTTAAAAATCCAGCTAATACGCTAATATGAACAGTTCTGCAAGATCAAATTAAATTTATTTTAACATCTAGCCTTGAGGAAATAATACTTTTCAACCTATTTGCTTTCTTTATTGGATTTTAGTATCAACAGACACACAGTTAATATAGAGAGCAACTTTCCAATTTATTAATTTCTACATATAATTAAATCAATTCCTATATTATAAAAAAATGAATGTCAGTGCTATACTAGGGGTGTAACTCCTTATAAAGCAAGCACGAATGTGGCATCAAACTTACTTTTCCAAAGAAGCCTTTGAAGAACTTCCTTTCCTGGAGGAACAGGGGGACAAGTCGAGCGCTATTATTGTATGGGCTAAATGTCCCAGGGTTTCACACCAATAAGCACATACCGAAGTTGGGTAAAGGGCAAAGTAGGAGAGGGAGAGGGAGTGAGAGTTTTAAAGAGTTATCCATACCAGGAGTGACAGGGAAAAAGGAAGGGTGCATGAAAATGCAGGGAAACATACTGTATGGCCTAAGAATCCATGGAAAGAGAAGAAATCAGAACCTGTACCCATGCAGAACAACTAGTTAGTTTAGTATTCTCTATTTACTTTTGAAACAGAGATTATCCAAATTTGGCAGCAGAGAAAAGGATTAAGACATATTGGTTTGGTGAGATTTGTATTTTAAATTTCCTAATAGTGAGTAGTAAATACATTTTTCAATTTCCATACACACTTTTCAATTTAAAAATCAGTGGTCTACTATATGGAAGTCATCAATTAAAAAAACAGTCCACATTTGAATAACCACATAAAAAATGCAACACATAAAATTAAGAGTATGCAGCAAGAATCTTTGTCAGACTTTTTCTTACTAAGTTCAAGATGTCACTTAAAGAATCCTTACTCATCCACTGGGATCAATTTGTAAGTATGTGTATGTGTGGACTGATCAATTCCACAACAATCATGGGGAAATAATAGATACGTTCTATTCCAAACACAGAATAAATCGTCTTTAAAGAACACAAAGCTAATGCTTTCACTGCAGATGAAAAATATATCTGAGAACCAAACAACATCTGTGAACCACAAATGAAATTTTAAAAATAGGGTTTTGTTTTCTTTTAAAATGCTAGTTTTAGAATAAAGAAACTTGCATTGACAGTTATAAGTATACAACTCTCAGACTATGTAGATAAGAGAGACAGCTATCTATGGTTCCAGCACCAATTCTGAAGCATGTAGAAACTTTGAAAGCTGGCCACCATTTAAGATCAGAAGAACTTACGCAAAGTAGGTGGGTTCTAACCCAAGCTATCTTAACTTTACATTTCCTAACTTTGGTTGAACTATTTAAGTTTTTATAATCAGTTTTTCCTAACTTTGAACTTTTTAAGTTTTTATAATCAGTTTTTAGTGTTGGATAAATGTCTAGGAAAAAGACAACTGTACTGAAATTTTACTCTTTCAATTTATAAAGTCATTCACTACTCTCAAACACTGAAGAGTTTGTTTCCTCCCCAAGTTTTGAGAATCACCAACAGCATCAAATATTTCCAAAAAATGTTTTGAACTTAAGATGGAAAAACAATAAATTGGGGTAGTTATTGCAATAAGACTAAGTTTATTTCTACTGCCAAGTTTGGTGACCCTAGTTTTGTTAGACTGTGAGTGACCATCAGCTTTTAAAGATGCAGCCAAAGTTAAAAGATTCACCATTCTTGAGGGACAGGGACGTGAGGAAAGAGATCTGTTAATATTTAGTTCAGCTCCCAGAAAAGCTCTTGTTAAACATGTAGTTTGCCCTCTTTTCATAAAAGACCTCAGTTGTTAATGAAAAAAGTTGACGTGCAAAATGCATTAAAAGATAGTTATTAGAGAGTATTAGTGCTTTTAAAAAAAACAAGTTATGATTCTTTTACCTGCTAAAACAAGAACATATATTAAAGCAAATATATCAAATAGTGAATAAAAAACCAACATATTAGAAACTGTCAGTATAATGAAACTAGTCTAAAACCAAGACAGAGAGGGAGAGACATTTAGAGACAATGGGAAGAAAAGACCTTTTAAAAGGAAGAACATCTTGGACCAGTGTCAAGCAAGATAACCAAAGGCCCGAAACACTTTTTACAAAACAGACTGATAAATGACATTACTACTCACCCTGCAACTATGTCAATAAAGGCACTGAAAATGGGCAATAGTTGTTTCTGTCATTTATCCTATATGATCCAAGTCCCAACGTGGCTAATTTGTGCACTTATGTCACAAAGTAAATGAGCTGAAAATAGCTGTAACTAACTTTATCATACAAAGTAAAAAGAATTTAAACATATTTATGCTCTGAGAATCAGGTTTAAAACTTAATCTTAAAAAAAAAGGTGATCTTGTTTAGTTATAACATCTTTTCATTTGAGAATATTAATTACACAGTAACTTCTAGTTGAAGTTAAAGTGATCCTAAATTGTAAGGGACTACTTTGAGAATAAATAAGAACTATACTTGCAAATTATCCGGCTTCTTCAATTATTCACAAATTTAAAAAGCTCCAGAATGTCACATTTTTAGTTCAAACGTCATTCAAGTGATAGGTTTAAGATGTTTGTTTTGCTGCTTAACTTGTATATCTGAGCTACATAATTCTTTAAATTTTAAAACTCTGGCAGTCCAACTAAGTTCCAAAAACATGTTATTTCTTCTTTAATCTGTAATCTTGTACACTTCTACATTTGCTTCCATTTATTTGAAACTCTAAGGAAGGAGACATAGCTTTGGCACAATATAAGCATCTGGTACAGCAGATAATAAATGTTTGTTAGGTGAATATTTGTTTGGTAAGGGGGGAGGCAACCAGAAATTTCTGCACAGTAAAAATATGAAAAGACAAAAATCTCAAATATTTGTGGACTAATATGGTCTGAGAAGAATAACATCCTGAAGACTTCTAACTTTCTGCAAACTTCTCAGTATAGCTTTAGAAAGAGTATTTATAGGAGAAAGTTTCATTGAGTACAATAAACAGGAAACTGACCTGTTACCCCAAAATTCAAGCTTGCTTTTTAAATACATGTTTGCCTATGTGAAATTATACACAACATTTGCCAAGTCTCTTGGATAGCATTAGTCTGAAAAATTTTAAAGAACTTCTTGAATGAAAAGTTCAGAAGTAGTCAATTCCCCTCAAAGTTCAAAGTTCAAAAGTATGTCCAGAAAAGCAATCAACATAAATAAAACTTCATATTAGTCATAAATGACCATAGGGAAATAAGGATCATTTAGAGATATACAAAGGGTTTCATAAACTTTAAAACATTAAATGTAAGATATGGTTATGATAATTGTTATGAGATTTGATTTGACCATACTGAGGACTGAACTGTTTTCTGTATATTCTGGAAATAATTTTGGGTGGCTACTATGTGCCAGACACTGTTCCAGGCACAGGCATTATTTTTTAAATGGCAATATGGTTCTATTTATGGTGAAAATAAAACTTATTAAATTTTATTATCTAAACAGTCTTATACCTCAAATAATGTTTATAAGTTTATAATCTTCATGGTTAAAAAATAAAAAGGTAAAAAAATTCAGTCAATTAAAAAAATTATTTTTTTAAGTTTATTTATTTACATAAGTAATTTCTACACTCAACATGAGGCTCGAACCCATGACCCCAAGATCAAGAGTCACATGCATTTCTGACTGAGCCTGCCAGGTGTCCCTAAAAAAATTAGTTTTAAAACTAAATGGTGAATAGTGGTTATCTCTGTGATTACAAAAAAAATTTATGTACTGTTTTTATTCATTTGTATTGTACACAATGAACTTATACTATCTATATAATGAAGAGATGCTTCTATACTAGTTAAGAGGACTCACTGCTCATTAAACAACTAAATACCATTTCTTAATATCTTCTGTGCAAGTTAAAACCACCCCTAGTTTTCCCTTATTTAGAGAGTGAACATGAAGCCATACTCTGAATTAAAGACTTTCTAAAGGCTCATTCCACAATGACCTTCTACCTGTAAGTCATGTAAGTTATAAGATTTTGATAACTACTGCAGTTATTGTAGTTTGTTTCAGTTCTTTTTAGTCTATTCACTGATTTGCCTGTTGTTTTCAGTCATTAGTATTATGTTTAAATATTCTTTAATAACTAGTAGGACAAATCACTGTATTACTTTTAAAATTTTCTAAGCTAAACTTACTCTTCTAGTGAACTTAGAATTATTCTGTTAAAGAAGAGACTGAATTTATGTTTCTTGGAAAATTACACTGTCTTGAAGCTGTATTTTTTTTTTTTTTAAAGATTTTATTTATTTATTTGACAGAGAGAGACATAGCGAGAGAGGGAACACAAGCAGGGGGAGGGGGAGAGGGAGAAGCAGACTCTCCGCTGAGCAGGGAGCCTGATGTGGGACTCGATCCCAGGACTCCAGGATCACGACCTGAGCCGAAGGCAGTCGCTTAACCGACTGAGCCACCCAGGCGCCCTCTTGAGGCTGTATTTAACTGGAGAATATATTCAGGTAGACATGGCAAGTCTATAAATTATAGCTTCACATACCATAATAGATGAAAATAAGTCCCTTTAACATTAATGATGACTGGCTAGGATTATACATTATACTAGGATTTAACATTAATGATGATCTATACATCATGTATGTATAGATGTATGTATGTATATGTATGTGTACATGCTTCTACATATAAATCACTTATGTAAATAAAGTACATATACATATGTATATGTACGTGTACATGTTTCTACATATAAATTACTTATGTAAATAAATAAACTTAAAAAAATAATTTTTTTAATTGACTGAATTTTTTTACCTTTTTATTTTTTTAACCATGAAGATTATAAACTTATAAACATTATTTGAGGTATAAGACTGTTTAGATAATAAAATTTAATAAGTTTTATTTTCACCATAAATAGAAACCATATTGCCATTTAGGAAGGGCTTCAATCATTTAAGAATTTAAATGACCAAAATCTGAGGTAAATGGTATGTATGTATGTATGTATATGTATGTGTACATGTTTCTACATATTGGTTTATTTTTTTAGTTCCTTGCATACTATAATCAGTTCTTCTTTTCCTCCTTTCCCTTCTACAACAGATTCACAGACATTTGCTCCAAAATGTAATACACTTCTCTAAGTTGGTTGCTTCTTTAATCTTGTACCTTTTATATTGAGGGATTATAGATGAGAGGTCATATAAAATGTACCAAGAAGCAGAAAAGTTTTGATTAAGCAAACTGAGGGAAAAAAAAAAAAAGCGCTCATTAGTAGCCAAACTTGTGGCAGCCTACCATACCAGCAAACCCAAAGCAAACAAGTATTTAATGCTCTCTGGGGCAAGGACATGCAGAAGTAATGGTTAAAGCTTTCATAGCAAAGGGGGGAAAAGGCCACACATTGGAGAGAAGGAAGGTTGTGAAGAGGACTGTCAGAGTTTATGAGACATTCTTCAAACCTATCCAAAATATGATATTAACACTTTTATGTGAACCTTTATGAACTGTGAATCCATTCTCTCCTTTTATTAAATACACAAGAATGTGCCTAGGATTTATTCTATGGTAAAACAGGCAAAGAAAACATTATTTATCCTGGAAAAGGACTTTCCATTTCAAGTATGCTGAAGTTTGTGCAAAAAGCAGGGGAAATACACTATTTATGTTAGAGGGGTGTACAGAAGGAAACTGAAGAATAGTAGTCAAGACAGTAAGCCCTCTCCCAACTGTAAACCTCACTAGCCATCATCACAGATAACTCTTCTACTGTTTCTTACAGTAAATTTAACATCAGTAATTTATAACCCAGTTATCAGAGTTAAGACGCTAATTGTAACAGTTTTCTCTTCGTTTTAGAATATTATTCACCTGTAAGATTTCATACCACTTGTTTCATACGGGTTCTGAATCAAAAGTACCTTTTAGATAATGTCTGGCCTAAACTGACAAAGTTGGTCTTTATAATTTACACCTTGGGATGGATAACATGATGTTCTTTATTAGACAGCCCACATCTTTTGCCTTAAGAGAAACACGGGTCTTATTGGATAGTGAATCACTAAAATTTACTGAGCAAAACCTCTTAAGAAAATATTTCAGTATATAGATCAACAGTGGCAACCATCAAATACATACAGCTTTCAATCTTTTTACAGCATCTTCACAGATGTGCATTCCTCTTGACTCATCAACTTCTACATGGCCAAGGTACTGTAGAAAGAAGAAAAAAGGGTTATTGCTATGCTTATTGAATAGCTACTATATGGTAGGTATTAGTTGGAAGAAAACTGAATATTGAAATTTCTGCACTCAAGAAACTTCCACTGTATAAGAATTAAGATGTTACTTTACTTACCCTCAGTGTCCTCATAGGAAAAAGAGTCAGAATAAATGTCTCAAAGAATTGTTGTAGAGAAGTGAAAAAGTACATGGTAGGCACTAAATGTTACCTAAATTTATTGGATCTGAACATAATAGCCTGTGCTAGACACAGTTACTATATCTCTGAACACAAAAATTATCCTAAAACAACTGTATGTATACATATGTAAATATGTATACACACATATTGAAAAAGGCACAAATAAAAGTAACAGTTATTCAAAGGCTGAAGAGATCACATACTCCTTTTATCGGGAGCACATAAGAGCAGGGCAGAGAACTAAAAAACAAATTTTAAGAAGGCAATACATTTAAGCTTTAAAAGATGTGTAGGATTTGAAGAGGCAAAAATTGAAAGGTTGGGAAACTAGGTAGAGAGAATTTAACAAAAGTTATAGGTGTGGAATAGCGTAACTATATATCACCAAGTATTCCTGTTTGGCTAGGATATGAGGTATGTACAGCTGAGGAATTTGAATGCTGGAGTCAATGGAGAGTTAATAAAGCATTTATTTATTTTATTTTTTTGCAACATAGTAATGCAATTCAAATTGTACTTTAGTATGGGAATAGTCTTGGCTAAGATAAAGCAGAAGGGATGGTGAAAATATTACAAAAGTGCTCTCTTTTAAAAGGAAATTTATGGTCTGGTTCTGGATACAATTGAGTAGACCACTCTTCCCTGTCCTGCCCATTGAATGAAACCATAAAACCTGAACAGAACGCATGGAGCACCTATTTCAAGTCTCTTTTGTAAAGAGTAGAAAAGATGAGTCCGAGAATACTAGGATCCAAGGTATTTCTGAACTGGAAGGGAGTTACCTCCCACTCTGTTCCTCCATTTTCCCCCTTCCCCTTTTTGATACTTCCAACTTGAACTTAACACAGCCAGAAATCCAAAAGTGTGTGCTGTGGCAAAGAAAGAACTCTGGGAAAAGCACTCTAGCTGTGGCTCAAGTATTAGATAAGGAAACGCCTTATCCTCAGAGAGAGTATAGGAATCTCCCTTCGTTTTATTTATCTCTTTTCATTGACCTCTCACACCCCAGCTCCCCAAGATATCCTGTGCTAGTGGTATCAATGGAAACCTGCAAGAGTCTGAGAGAGGGGAACTTTCCTCTTGGTATAGTGAAATCGTGATTCCAGGAAGATGGGACCAAGGCCCTTTCTGCTTCTTTCCCCTCTTTGTATATCTCCCATCATTTGACCCTGCATGGAGGTGAAATGGTGCGAACTCATGGTACAGTAGACTAACAAAAGCCCCAGGAAACGCAGGCATAGAGAGTTTAAGTAACTTGTCCAAGGTCATTCAGCTAGTGAACACTCAAACCCAAGCAGCTTGACCCAGAACACTCTTATAATGCTTACACGGAATTTTTCATTTTTACTCAAATCTTTCCAATACTGAGTAAGTGCATAAAACCAATGAATTAAATCAATTTAGGAAAGTACTCAACTTCAGGTAACAAAATACTTGAGGCATCAATCATGAAGATCATAAACTAAGACCAAAAATGTCTAAAGAATTGTAACAGCTGTAATTTTGAATGATTATTATATAAACAGGAAGAATGCTCACTTTTTAGCGAATCAAATAATGTACTATATATATAGTTCTAAGTTGAAAGAATATAATCTCTTTAGGGCAAATCTGAATATTATGAAATCCAATAAGAAAAATATTCACATATTCTATTTTGGATTCTCATATATAATGAATCTGTCTACAAATTTTACACTTTCTATCTAGATCCACATTTAGTTATATTCTTTGGTTTTACAGATGATAAACAGTGGTAAAGTAATGTTTTCTCAAACTCAACATCACTGACTCCATTATAGATATGGAGTATACATAAGAACCTAAAATTTTGGAGAATTTCTAAACTACTACATTAAAAATAATAATGTTTCATATCAATAAGGATGCTGATAGCAAATTTTCACCAGTGTACCTTTGTCTGGCTCACTATAGGATAGTTTTAACACAGATTCCATATTAGTCATCTTTGCTTATCTTTTTTCTATTAAATTAGAAAAATTTTATTTTATTTATTTATTTAAGATTTTATTTATTTTTCTGACAGAGACACAGCGAGAGAGGGAACACAAGCAGGGGGAGCAGAAGAGGGAGAAGCAGGCCTCCCGTGTAGCGGGGAGCCCGATGCAGGGCTCAATCCCAGAACCCCAGGATCATGGCCCAAGCTGAAGGCAGATGCTTAACAACTGAGCCACCTAGGCGCCCCAGGAAAATTTTAACTCTGGGTGCCTGGGTGGCTCAGTTGGTTAAGCGACTGCCTTTGGCTCAGGTCATGACCCTGGGGTCCCATGATGAGTCCTGCATTGGGCTCCCTGCTCAGCAGGGAGTCTGCTTCTCCCTCTGACCCTCCCCCCTCTCATACTCTCTCTAATAAATAAATAAATCTTTTTTTTTAAAGATTTTATTTATTTATTTAACAGAGAGAGACATAGTGAGAGCAGGAAGAAAAGCAGGGGGAGTGGGAGAGGGAGAAGCAGGCTTCCCGCGGAGCAGGGAGCCCGATGTGGGACTCGATCCCAGGACCCTGGGATCATGACCTGAGCCGAAGGCAGACGCTTAACGACTGAGCCACCCAGGCGCCCTCTAATAAATAAATAAATCTTAAAAAATGTTTTAACTCAAGATTATAGGCTATCAGAAATGTCAAGTGTTTGGTAGTTCTGTCAACTGTTCTAGATTTTCAGATTGATTTCGCACTCAGAAATAATAGAGTACTCCCTCACTGAAGGCTGCTTTTCATCATTCAGTCAGATGCTACAGTGACAGGTATATTACACTCAAATTCTGGAAAGCTCTATTTTTCAGCTTAGAAGATAATGATGAATGGATGTTTAAATACCTCTTTGGATGAATTAAGCTCTAAAAAGGACTTCTTTATGTTTTGTTGATATTTTGACCTTTTTCAAAGGCCAAAAATATATTTTTAATTTCTTGGTCCAATAAGAAAATAAAGCAGTGGATAACAGTAAAACCTGCATTACTGTTCTGACATTTTAAGAAATTCTGACATCTCATTCTTAGCACCTTATCATATATACTGTTAAGTTCTTTTAGTCTGTGGTTTTTTTTACTCTATCCTTAATCACTGACTTGAAATGCCATGTATATATTATTAAAAATTACATTATCCTGGACATTCTATTTTGTTCTACTGTTATTCCTATTTTGACACCATAACATGCTATTTTTTTTTTTAGATTTTTATTTATTTGACAGAGAGAGAGACAGCGAGAGAGGGAACACAAGCAGGGGGAGTGGGAAAGGGAGAAGCAGGCTTCCCGCTGAGCAGGGAGCCGATGTGGGGCTAGATCCCAGGACCCTGGGATCATGACCCGAGCCGAAGGCAGGCGCCCAACGACTGAGCCACCCAGGCACCCCCATAACATGCTATTTTTGATCATTGTAGTTTAAGAATGTTTTAATATGTTTTGGCATGATCACTTTCACTAATTTTTCTTCTACAGAACTTCCCTGGTTATTTCCTGCCTTTAATCTTTGGTATTAACTTTGAAATAATTCTGTTCATATTTGAGAGAGGGTGAGCGAGTGAGCATGCACAAGTGGAGTGGAGGGACAGAGGGAGAGGGAGAAGCGGACTACCCACTGAGCAAGAAGCCTGACTCGGGGCTCAATCCCAGGACCCTGGGATCATGACCTGAGCCAAAGATGGACACTTAACTGAATGAGCCACTCAGGTGCCCCAAACACTTGGTGTTTTTGTTTTTGTTTTTTTATTTTATTGTGTTATGTTAGTCACCATACATCACTGGTTTTTGATGTGGTGATCCACGATCCATTGAATCCTTGGTGTTTTAATTAAGACTGCCTTAAGTTCACTAGTTGAGAAAACTTGGCATTATGAAACTGAGCTATTCCATCTAACAATATTTATTCAAGTCTTTTATATCTCTTAAGTTTTATGGTAGCCTTCAAATACACTCCTGTACATTTCTTTCTAGATTAGTAAGTGTATTCCCTAGCACTGCACCATTTAACATTCCCATCAAAATGTATGAGGGTTTCAATCCCCACATGCTCAACAGAACTTTATTTTTTTTCTCTTTTTAAATTATACCATCCTAACAGGTGTAAAGTAGTTATCTTATGATTTTGATTTGCATGCTCCTAATGACTAATGATACTGAGCATCTATCTTTTCACATGCTAATGGGCAATTTGTATATCTTCCTTGGAGAAATGTCAATTCACATCCTTGCTCATTTTTTTCATCTGACCTATTTATGTTTATTTTATTTTTTAAGTTCTTATTTAAATTCCAGTTAGTAGTGTAATATTAGTTTCAGGTGTACAATAGAGTGATGCAACACTTCTATACATCGCCCAGTGCTCATCACAAGAAATGATTTCCTTGACCCTCTTCATTCCTTAACCCTCTTCACCCATTTAGCCCATCCCCCCACCCACTTCCCCTCTGATAACTATCAGTTTGTTCTGTATAGTTAAGAGTTTGTTTCTTAGTTTGCCTCTTTTTTCCCCTTTGCTTGTTTCTTAGATTCCACATTTAAGTGAAATCGTACGGCATTTGTCTTTCCTTACTTATTTCACTTAGCATTATACACTCTAGATCCACGTTATTGCAAATGGCAAGATTTCATTATTTTTTATGGCTGTGTAATATTCCATGTATATATATACACACCACATCTTCTTTATCCATTCATCAATCGATGGAAACCTGTGTTGCTTCCATAATTTGAATATTGTAGATAATACTGCTATATAAACATCAGGGTGCATGTATCCCTCTGAATTAGTATTTTCGTATTCTTTCGGTAAATACCTAGTAGTGCAATTGCTAGATCGCAGGGTAATGCTATTTTTAACTTTCTGAAGAACCTCCATACTGTTGTCCAGAGTGGCTGTGCCAGTTTACATTCCCACCAACCCTGCAAGAGGGTTCCCCTTTCTCCACATCCTTGCCAATACCTGTTGTTCCTTGTGTTGTTGATTTTAGCCATTCTGACAGGCGTGAGGTGATACCTCATTGTAGTCTGGATTTGATTTACATTTCCCTGATGAAAAGTGATGCTGATCATCTTTTCATGTGTCTGTTGGCCATGTGTATGTCTTCTTTGGAAAAAATGTCCAATCATGTCTTCTGCCTATTTTTTAATTAGATAATTTGGTTTTTTTGGGTGTTAAGTTCTTTTTAGATTTTGGATACTAACCCTTTATCAGATATGTCATTTGCAAATATCTTCTCCCATTCCATAGGTTGCCTTTTAGTTTTGTTGACTGTTTCCTTTGTTGTGCAGAAGCTTTTTATTTTGATGTAGTCCCAATAGTTTTTGTTTTTGTTTCCCTTGCCTCAGGAGACCTACCTAGAAAGAATGTGCTATGGCCAATTTCAAAGAAGTTACCACCTGTGTTCTCTTCTAGGATTTTTATGGTTTCAGGTCTCACATTTAGGTCTTTAATTCATTTTGAATTTATTTTTGTATATGGTGTAAGAAAAGTGGTCTAGTTTCATTCTTTTGCACATTGCTGTCCAGTTTTCTCAACACCATTTGTTGAAGAGACTGTCTTTTTCCCATTGGATATTCTTTCCTGCTTTGTTGAAGATTAAATGACTATAGAGGGGTAGGTTCATTTCTGGGTTTTCTATTCTATTCCACTGATACGTGTCTATTTTTTTGTGCCAATACCATACTGTTTTGATTACTACAGTTTTGTAATATAACTTGAAGTCTGGAATTGTGAGGCCTCCCTCTTTGTTTTTCTTTTTTAAGACTGCTTTGGCTATTTGGGGTTCCATATAAATCTTAGGATTGTTTGTTCTAGCTCTGTGAAAAATGCTGTTGGTATTTTGATAGAGATTGCATTAAGCGTGTAGAATGTTTGGGTGCTATAGACTTTTTTTTTTTTTTTTTTTTTGACAGAGAGAGACACAGCGAGAGAGGGAACACAAGCAGGGGGAGTGGGAGAGGGAGAAGCAGACTCCCCGTGGAGCAGGAAGCCCGATGCGGGGCTCGATCCCAGGACCCTGGGATCACGACCTGAGCCGAAGGCAGATGCTTAACCATCTGAGCCACCCAGGCGCCCCGCTATAGATATTTTTTTAAAAAATATTTTATTTATTTATTTTGACAGAGAGAGAGACAGCGAGAGAGTGAACACAAGCAGAGGGAGTGGGAGAGGGAGAAGCAGGCTTCCCACTGAGCAGGGAGCCCGACATGGGGCTCGATCCCAGGACCCTGGGATCATGGCCTGAGCTGAAGGCAGACGCTTAACGACTGAGGCACCCAGGCGCCCCGGTACTACAGATAACAATATTTGTTCTCCCAACCCATGAGAATGAAATGTCTTTCCATTTCTTTGTGTCGTTTTCAATTTCTTTCATCAGTGTTTTATAGTTTTCAGAGTAGAGGTCTTTCACCTCTCTGGTTAGGTTTATTCCTAGGTATTGATTTAAATGAAATCCTCCTCCTCTCTCCTCCTGGAGCTCTCATGAGGCCTGTTAGTACTATGGGCCTCTTTAATTTGTTCATCTGTTTCCTCATCTCTTTTTCGGATCTTCTCTTTATCACCTTGTGCTGCACTCTGGGTAACTTCACTGAATCTATCTTCCAGGTTACCAACTCTCTTTTCAACAAATCTAATCCACCATTGTATCTATCTACTAAATTCAATTGCAGTGACAGTATTTTTCATTTTTAGAAGCTTAGATTTGATTCTTTGTCAGATCTATCTATTCCTTCTTTTTCACTGTCTTATTTTTGACTTATGGTTTGAATTCATTAATGTCTCTAATGATTTTATATATACATATTTTATAGTGTCCTCTATAGTCTATTAATTCAAGTTCTTACAGTGCTAATCTTCTTGTCCTTTACTGTATAACTCTTATTGTATCTGCTGATCACTTCCACATATGATTTATAACTTTTTTTAAAATTGTAAATTAATCTTTACTGAAGCTCAACTTTTCTGGAAAAAATCCATGCATTCTGGATTACGGAGTGGTTATACATTTGCTTCTAAAAGGTACCACAGGTGGGGCACCTGGGTGGCTCAGTCGTTAAGCGTCTGCCTTGGGCTCGGGTCATGATCCCAGGGTCCTGGGATTGAGCCTCACATCGGGATCCCTGCTCAGCGGAGAATCTGCTTTTCCCTCTGCCTGCCACTCCCACTGCTGTGTACTCTCTCTCTCTATCAAATAAATAAATAAATAAAATCTTAAAAAAGAAAAAAAAAAAGGTACCACAGGTGTATTAGTAGCTTAAGACCTACAGTATATTAATTTGAGGATTCTTACACCATGCAGGTTATAGCATATGAAGTCCAGATCCACGATTTCAATTTTTGATGGGAGACTCCTTTTTTTCACCCAGGGTCAGAGCAGAGGCAAACTTCTATTTTTTAAATTTTTGGTTTTTTTGTTTTTGTTGGTTGGTTTTTTGTTGTTGTTTGTTTTGTTTTTTTGCTTTTTCTTCTAGTTCTCTATTTCACTGATTATAAAACCCATTGAAAGTTCTGGCTCTATGCTGGGTTCTCAGTTCTAATGCTCTGCTTTTTGAGTCCAGGATCTTCAGAATGAATGTTAAAACAAAGGCTCTAGCTCATAAATCTTCTATCTCCTAGGCTGTGCCATGCCAGCATGATTCCTGCCTTGCTTTCAAATTCCCTCTTAATTTCTGGTAACTGGAGAGATCTGTCTTTATTGAAAGCTCAGCTGTGCTTTGAGAGAAAAAAGTTGTTTAAAAATATATCCAGCATCTCTAGGTATTCACTGTCTTATTTTTGACTTATGGTTTGGAGTATTTCTAGGTTAGCTTAATCTACATTTTGCCAAAATCAGAAGCCCTATAATATTTCCCAACAAAACTTACTGGTATTTCTATGTATTGATTTTAGTATATCTTATTAAGTAGTGAAAATACTGATGTTTCCTATCATTTTAAATAGTTTTTTTTGGTGGTTCTCTAGGTTTTTCAGAGAGAAAACATCTCTAGGTTTTTCAGAGAACAAGACAAAAAAAAAACCAGGCTGTCTTGAATTCCCACTTTTATAGCTTTTATTTTCTTATCCAAAGGCACTTATCACCATTTCTAAATGAGTGTTGAATAACAGTGCTACTTAAGAGCAACCTCATCATCCTCCCAAATTCAATGTAAATGTTTCACTCTGCATGACTCTGGGACAGTTTTTTACTCATTTAAAGAATGTGTTATGCTATTCCTATTTAGCTAAGAAGATTTACCGGGATTGAACGATATTCTAAACTTTTTTAAAAAATCAGATGTAATCCACATCACATAAAATTAACCATTGTAAAGTGAATAATTCAGGGGCACCTCAGTGGTACAGTCAGTTAAGCATCCAATTCTTGGTTTTGGCTCAGGTCTTGATCTCAGGGTCATGGAATCAAGCCCTGTGTTGGACTCTGAGCTCAGTGCAAAGTCTGCTTAAGTTTCTCTCTTCCTCTCTCTCTGCCCCTCTCGCTGCCTTCTCTTTCTCTAAAATAAGTCTTTTTAAAAAAATTTTAGGGCACCTGGGTGGCTCAGTTGGTTAAGCGTCTGCCTTCAGCTCAGGTCATGATCCCAGAGTCCTCGGATTCTTCTCCCTCTGCCTCTGCCCGCCACCCCCCCAACCCCGGTCTGTCTCTCATGAATAAATAAATAAAATCTTTAAAAAAATTTTTAAGTGAATAATTCAGTGGCACTTGGTACATTTAAAATTTTGTGCAATCACCACCTTTATCTAGTTCCAAAACATTTTCTTCACACCAAAAGAAAAACCTGTGCCCATTAAGCATTTGCTACCCGTAGCTGCACTTCCCCAAAGTGCAGCTTAACAACCAATAACCTGCATTCTGTCTTTATGGATTTACCTATTCTGGATATTTCATGGAAATGAAATCATACAACATGTGACCTTTTGTGTCTGGCATATTTCACTTAGCATATCATTTTCAAGGTTCACCACACTGTAGTATGTACCATAGTTTTTATGTCGATTCTTCCAATGAGGGATATTTGGGCTGTTTCTACCTTTTGGCAACTATGAATAGTGGTGCTATAAACACATATGTACACATATTTGAGTTTTCAATTCTTCGGGGCATATAACTAGCAGCAGAACTGGCTGAGTCATATGATAATTCTATGTTTAGCTTTTTGAGGAACCACCAAACTGCCTTCCACAGAAACTGAACCATTCTACATTCCCATTGGTGATGCATAAGGGTTCTAGATCCCCTGCATTCTTACCAATACTTTCCATTTTTTTGTTTAAGTAGAGCCATCCAAAGTGGGTGTGATGTGGTACTTCACTGTGGTTTTGAAAGGTATTTCCCTAATGACTAATGATGTTGAATATCTTTTCATGTATTTGTTGGTCATTTGTACATCTTCTTTAGAGAAATTTCTATTCCAGTCCTTTGCCCATTTTTAAATCAGGTGTGTGTGTGTGTGTGTGTGTGTGTATAAAAAAAACATACATATATAGGGGCGCCTGGGTGGCTCAGTTGTTAAGCGTCTGCCTTCAGCTCAGGTCATGGTCCCAGGGTCCTGGGATCGAGCCCTGCATTGGGCTCCCTGCTCAGCGGGAAGCCTGCTTCTCTCTCTCCCACTCCCCCTGCTTGTGTTCCCTCTCTCGCTGTGTCTCTCTGTCAAATAAAAACAAAAAAAATACATACATAAAAATCTATTTCCTGGATACTAGATTTATCAGACATGTGATTTGAAAATATTTTCTCCCATTCTGTAGTTGTCTTTCTACTTCCTTGGTAACTTCCTTTGGTGTACAAAAATTTCAAATTTTAATTAGATCCAGTTTATCTATTTTTTCTTTTGTTCCTCATGGTTTTGGTGTCATATCTTTTTTTTTTAAAGATTTTTTTTTATTTATTTATTTGAGAGAGAGAGTGAGAGAGAGAAAGAGCACAAGACGGGGGAGCGGGAGAGGGAGAAGCAGACTCCCTACCGAGCAGGGAGCCCGATGCGGGACTCGATCCCGGGACTCCAGGATCATGACCTGAGCCGAAGGCAGTCGCTTAACCAACTGAGCCACCCAGGCGCCCTTGGTGTCATATCTAAGAATCTACTGCCAGATCCAAGGTCATGATAATTTACCCCTCTTTTCTTCTAAGAATTTTATGGTTCTTATTCTTATATTCTTATGTTAACTTTTAAGTGAATTTTCTGTATATAGCGTAAGGTAGGGGTCTGGCTTCATTTTTTTTTTTTTCCTATGTGGAAATCAAGTTGTTCCATCACCATTTGGTGAAGAGACTATTCTTTACCCACTGAATGGTCTTGGCACCCTTGTCAAAAATCAGTTGGTCACAGACGTACAGGTTCACTTCTGTACTCTCAATTCTATTACATTGTTCTACACATCCATCCTTATGCCAATACTACACTATTTCGATTACTATAGATTTGTACTAAGTTCTGAAATCAAGAAGTGTCAGTCCTTCAACTTTGCTTTCATTACAGTGACAAAGTCTTTTTCTTCTCAGGTCCATCAATGTGATGAACTATATCAAATTTCCTAATACTAAATCATTTATGGAATCCTGAGTTAAACCCTATTTCGGTCTTTATACTTTTAGATTCCATTTGTTCTATTTTTCTGCCTACTTTTTTCATCTATATTCATAAGTGCAATTGGTCTATGGTTTTCTTTTTGTTTTGTCTATCTTTGTTATAGCAGGATTCTGTTAATGCCATAAAAAAATCTGGAAACCATTCTTTCCTTCCCCCTCCCCACCCACATATGCTCTTGTATAGTTAAACAGCATAAGAATTATACCTTAAAAAAAAAAATTATTCTTTGAGGTTTTTAAAGAGCCAACCTGTGAAACCATCCATAATCTGTCTTTTGGGGGAAACAGTGTTGGGGTTTTAAAAACTCTCTCCGGGTGCCTGGGTAGTGCAGTTGGTTAAGTGTCTAACTCTTGGTTTTGGCTCAGGTCATGATCTCAGGGTCCTGGGATCAAGCCCTACGTCAGGCTCCATGCTCTGTGTGGAGTCTGCTTGACATTCTCTCCCTCTCCTTCTGCCCCTCATGCTTGTGCTCTCTCTCTCAAATAAATAAATAAAAAATAACAATAATAAAAGAAGAAAGTAGGGTCTTATGGTCTCTGGGTTACCTATAGTTGCCAAGATATGAATATAGGTTTCAAAGTGTTTGCAAGGGATTTTATTCTATCATTTTGATCAATTCAACTGGTCACTTATGGGTATTTATGCCAGCAAAAAAACAAAAACAAAACAAGTTGGGGAGACTTAATGGAAGGAAAAGAACAAAAGTATCTCCTGTACAGACTGACCTCTTAGCTGCATAATCTATTTTGGAAATCAGTGTTGTGCTTTCCTAGACGATGAGAAAAACATGCCCACTGAAATAAACATTATTAAAGAGGTCTCTTTTCTTCTCTAAGACACTATCTCACTGAAGAACTGCAGCTGATTTATGCTTTAATGGCTAAAATATTTGACACTAGGACTTCTTTTGTCTGTATGCCTTTTCCAAACTCCCTCTGAGTAAGGGACTTTTATTCACAAAAATGCACTTTAGAAAAACTAGTGTGTGGAATTTCATTCTTGGATGAATTAAGTCATTTTTCATTTTCTTGAAAAAATTATTTAAAAAGTAGATTCCCCCCTTGTTTTGGTAATGTAGACCATGAGAAGATATGCACAGCTCCGATGTGAGAGAACAGACAGTCAACAGTTCCCAACATTAGCAAAAAATGACATCATAATCAACTAATAAGAAGGTGTAAGGCATATTATCAGATATATATAACCTGTATTATATTGCAAATATAGGATGCAGAAGTGTAGAACATGATATCAAAACTTGTTTGGGGGCCTTTAATCAAAGAGGAGTAGTTAAGTCAAATTATAATAGATTGCTTTTATGTATAAATTTGGAGTACAATAACATTTGAATAAGTCATCTGACCTAAGTATATATATTAAATCTAATCACAGCAGTTTAAAGCTGGAAAGAACTTAAAGAGATTCAAAACCTTCACCTTTCAAATGTGGCACTAGGTGTCAAAAAAGTTAAGTGATTTGCACAAAGTCATATAACTAATAAATTAACAGAGCCAGGAATAGAACTTTGATTTTTTTCACTTCTAGATCTTTCTTCTTTCAACTATCTATCTTCTTTTCACTATCTCATATTACTTCTGCAACTCTCCTATTTAAGTAATGGTTTATAGTTTACTGGTCTTACATATTAACAATGTTATTCTTCTTTAAAAAAAAAAGGTTGATCAAATAGGAACAGTCATCCATTTTGGTAACGTTGCTTATGGCTCAATATTTCTTTCATAAATGAAATTACCCCGATTTTCTGGTTAAACTATACCACTGCTAACCAAGCAGTAGATATGGGGGATTTTGCTTTATAGAAATATTACAGCTGATAAGTAAAGAAAGGATGAGAGAATTAAAGTATCACCATTTTGCAACCCTTAATGAATTAATAATCCCAGGCAATGATCATGAATGGCTATAGTCATCACAAATAGATAATCAGCTATTGTGTTGTGTGTCTTCTGATTAGTACACACCACCAATGAGGTATTCCTACGGGGGGGGGGGAGCGGAGACGGAGGGAATCAAAGCTAAATCTGATCAAGTCTTTAAAAACCAATTCACAAGAATTACAGGAAACAGAGAAACATGTTAAAAAGAATGAATTTTTGGCATTTTCAATTTGCGGAAGAGTAAAGAATTAGAATTCCAGACCAACCAGAGGAATAGGTTCCAGTGAACACCAAAGTATCTCAGTTTAACCATCTGAGCCACCCAGGCGCCCCAAAGTATCTCAGTTTAAACACAAGAAAAGAATGCCCGCAAAGCAGAAGTAAAGCAGAAGTAGACAGAGCCTTGCTAAAACTGTAATCCAGCCTCAGTTCTGTTAACACAAAATCTAACAGACAATATGAGAAAGGAAAATTACAGTCCATTCTGACTCAAAAGCATAGTTGTGAAATTTCTGAACAAAATATTAGCAAAGAGAATCCAGAAATATACTCAATAAACTCAACTTGATCAGTATCTATAATCATCATCATCTTTCACAATAGCCACTTAACTGATCTCTCTCCTTCCACCCATCAGTATCTATCATTATCAAGTTGAGTTTATTCCAGGAATGTAAGGTTAGCTGACTATTCAAAAACTCAAGTATAATTTACCACCTAACAGAATTAAAGATAAAAATTATGTAATCATCTCAAAATTTAGTTTCCATTCATAATTTTAATAATTTTTAACCAAGAACAGAAGGGAACTTGTTTAATCTGATGAACTGTGGTAAGATTGAGAATGAGGCAAGAATTCTTATCACCAATTCTTTTTTTTTTTTTTTAAAGATTTTTATTTATTTATTTGAGAGAGAATGATATAGAGAGCATGAGAGGGGGAAGGGTCAGAGGGAGAAGCAGACTCCCTGCTGAGCAGGGGCCCGATGCGGGACTTGATCCCGGGACTCCAGGATCATGACCCGAGCCGAAGGCAGTCGCTTAACCAACTGAGCCACCCAGGCGCCCCTTATCACCAATTCTACCCAAAGTTATAAACATCAGTCTCTCACCAATGCAATGAAGGGACATACATACATACAAGTATAAGGATTAGAATATAAGAAATACAACAATAATTATTCATAGATTATATAATTGTATTAGTAGAAAACCCAAAAGAATATACAAATAAATTACTAGAATAAGTGAGTTTAGCAAGGATACTAGATATAATTTCAACATACAAAAGTCAACTGTATCATTTTGCAATATATACAAATACCATTATGTTGTACACCTGAAACTAATATAATGTCATATGTCAATTATACCTCAATTTTTAAAAAGTCAATTGTATTTCTATAGCAGCAATATGAAGAAAATGAAATTTTAAAAAAAGTTACCGTTTATAACAGAATCAAAATTAAATGCTGGATATTATCCTTCATTCATGAATCTACTCTTCTACCAACAGTCTTTCCCAAAATAATATATGGCAAGTCTACCCTTCCAATTGCTCAGATCAAAAACCTTGGCCTATCCTTGACTTCTCTTTTTCTTGATTGACATTCACAAATTTAATCCATCAATAAATATTATCAGCTCTATCTATAAAATACATCTAGAATCTGACCCCTCTTACCACTTCTACTACCATCACCCTGATGGAAGCCATCATCATCTTTCACAATAGTCACTTAACTGATCTCTCTGCTTCCACCCTTGCTCTTCTCTACAATTGATTCTCAGCACAAGAATCAGAGTAATCCTTTAAAAATATAATTTATATAAAGTCATTCCTCTGCTCAAAATTCTCCAATGGCTTCCCATTTTACTCTAAATAAAAGCCAAAGTCCTTAAAAGAGTCTATAAGGCCCTATACCTCAAAGGGTATAGGTTTCTCAAAGGGTAGCATTTAAGAATTATATGGAGGCATTTTTGATAACAATGACTTGGAAAATTACTCCTAGGTAGTATGCACAGATGATATCCTGCTTCCTGTATGACATCTGAATGCGCTACTGGACATTTAGGATGGATAAAAAACTTGTCATATTTAGATTAGACTCTAACTCCATTTTACACATATACACACACAATTAGGGTTAGGGTTAGACTAATAGTTCACTTAATATGTTAGGGGTGGGAGGTAGAAAAAAGGAGGTAGGTAATTCTTTTACATCTTATAATATTTCTTCTACACGAATGAGTCTTTTTATATTTTTAGTTTTTTGGGGAGTCAGTTTTGGTCATTTATATAACCTAAGAGTATTACCAATTTTATCCATGTTTTCAAGTTTATTTGCATAGAATCTTAATTTTTAAAATTTCATTGGTATCTGTATTTTCCCACTTTACTTTTTATCCTGTGCATCTGTGTTTTTTTTCTTGATAAAGTACATTTAGCAACTTCTCATTTGGCATTAACACTGTGCACCAAAATCTTCTGAAATTACAGATTATACTTGTTATATGGTAGGTAAACCACTGGATTAGGACCTAGCCTATTAGAAATACTGAAATAGTAAGAGCTCTACTTTCTGTACCATGGTTATTTGGTTATATGCAAAATAAGAAAAGCCTGTGTGATATTGTGATTTACAAGAAATACAGATTTGGGCATTCAGATGACCACAATGTATTTCTCATATATATCTAGTCTTTGCCCACAGTTCCTGACTCACAGCTCCCCAAATCCTTGGGATTTCCTGAATATTGAAAGTGATAAAGGTGTCTTTTGTTATGTAAAGGAGGCAACTTTCGGAAAGCATCTAAGAGTGGCAGCTGGTTGCCTGGAGGACCAACCACGTGATTAAATACTAATAAGCATGAATTCTGTATCCAGTCCCTTAAGCCTCTATCCTGCCCAATTTAAAGATATTATGAAATCCACAATCTATCCAATAGAAGGTCCATTTTAGCATTCTATATACATTCTACATAATCAGAGAATTAAGATTTTAATTACAAATCAAAGGATCGATGAGCTAGCTTAAAGATTCCACCAATTTAACAACCAAAAAAATTTTTTTTGAAGATTTTATTTATTTGTCAGAGAGAGAGAGAAAGAGAGCGCACAAGCAGGGGGAGTGGCAGGCAGAGGGAGAAGCAGGCTCCTACAGAGCAAGGAGCCCAATGTAGGACTCAATTTCAGGACCCTGGGATCATGACCTGAGCCGAAGGCAGACGCTTAACAACTGAGCCACCCAGGCGCCCCGACTCCAAAGCATTTTTGTTTGTGTCAGTTATATCTATGATAATTTTACTATATTAGAAATTAAAACAAAGAATCTTACTTTTAAAAATTGAATTCATTGAAAAATGATAATAAAACCCATTACCTGTTAACAAAAATGACATTTAAAAAAATTTTTTAAGTTTATTTAAGTAATCTCTACACCCAACACGGGGCTCGAAATTTCCACCCTGAGATCAAGATGCTCCTCCAACTGAGCCAGCGAGGTGCCCCCATTTTTTAACTTTTAAAAGCTTTTATTATTTTTTAAAATTTTAGTTCCAGTGTAGTTAACTACACTGTTATGTTATCTTCTTGGTTATTTCTGGGCCTATTTCTCTTTGATTTTTCTCCTTATTATAAGTTGTATTTTTCTGCTGCTTTGCATGACTGGTAATTTTGAACTGGATGCCAGACATTGGAAATTTAACCATCTTGGATGCTGATACTATTGTATTCCTATAAATATTCATGACCTTTGTTCTGGGATACATTTAGGCATTTTGATCATTCTGAGGCTTGATTTTAAGCTTTGGTAGGTGGAGTCAGAGCAGATTTTAGTCTAGGGCAAGTTTTTATCCACAACTTAAGAAATACCTTTCTAGGGCGCCTGGGTGGCTCAGTTGGTTAAGCGACTGCCTTCGGCTCAGGTCATGATCCTGGAGTCCCGGGATCGAGTCCCGCATCGGGCTCCCTGCTCGGCAGGGAGTCTGCTTCTCCCTCTGACCCTCCTCCCTCTCATGCTCTCTGTCTCTCATTCTCTCTCTCGCAAATAAATAAATAAAATCTTTAAAAAAAAAAAAAAAAAAAGAAAAGAAATACCTTTCTAAGCACTTTCCACAATGTCCCATGAATTAGTGATGCAGGCAGGCCAGGTCCAAGGACCCAGAGGGGATCCCAGAGGATGAGCCAAGACGGTCCTTAAATCAGAGACAAGCCAGCAGGAGGTGAAAGCAGAGTTTATTGAAGATAACAGAGAGAGAGAGTAACTGGTAGACAATCTCCCATTAATGACATTTTTATTGAAAAATAACTATATTTTCCAAAATGAAACAATTTTGTGAGAAGAGTGGCATTGTTTCACATTTCTGCAAATCTCTCAAATATCTGGCTTAAAAGAAAAGTGGATTCTCAAATTTGCATCTACATTCAATCTGTCAGAACATGTTGTTTTGAAGTATATAAAGAAACTATGGCTAGGGCACTTGCATGGCTCAGTCGGTTAAGCATCTGCCTTCAGCTCACGTCATGATCCCAGAATCCTGGGATGGAGCCCCAAGTCAGGCTCCCTGCTCAGCGAGGAGTCTGTTTCTCCCTCTCTACCCCTCCCCCCAACTTGTGCACATGTGTTCTCTCTCTCTCTCTCTCTCAAATAAATAAAGTCTTAAAAAAAGAAAGAAACTGGCTTCACACAGAGAAAGTACATCAGGATCCCACAAAAGGTTTTGGGGACCTCACTTTGAGAACCACTACATTAATTTTTATAGGTAACACCTGACTTCTAACATTAAAATTCCTCCCCTATTAAAAAGATTATCTGTTATTCTAGCAGAATTGCAAGACAAGGTTTGAAACCTCCTCTAATCACTACTGTAATACTAAATTATTATACTTACATAGGCACCAGTATACTTAAACATACATGGCAGATATCAAATGAGTTGTCATTTCACTTGATTACTGCCTAGTAATCCCATTTCTATTCCCGGTAATTGCGTATTCTAGATCTCCCATTCTATGAAGTAGCTACTCCACTGTCTTTAAAGCCTAACTCCACAACTTCTCTCCTCACTCTTCTATAGATGTCTTCACTTCATATTTCCTTGAGAAAATATGTCTTTAAAATAGAACTCCGTCAGTCTTAAGCCACCAACACCATAAATTTAAGCGCATTTATACCCTGTTTTCCACCTTTGCTACTGTTAAAATAGAAGCAGTATCCTTCCTCCATCTAAAACTAAGCCACTCTCTACATGCTTCTTTATAAAGTCCCTTTAGTTCAAGTCTCTCCTACATTAAACACAAGACTCAACATAAAATTAAACTACCAGTGATTTATAGACTTTAAATGAGTAAATTTTATGGTATGTAAACTACATCTAATAAAATTGTTAAAACAGTTTTAAAACAACACACACACACAGTTTCTCAACCTCACACTCCCTTTTTTATTCTGCCTTTCTGTTCTCCTTTTTTTTTTAAAGATTTTTTATTTATTTATTCATGAGAGACAGCGAGAGAGAGAGAGGCAGAGGGAGAAGCAGGCTCCCAAGGAGCAGGAAGCCCGATGCGGGACTCGATCCCAGGACCCTGAGATCATGACCTGAGCCGAAGGCAGACGCTTAACCATCTGAGCCACCCAGGCGCCCTCTGTTCTCCTTTGAAAAAAAAATTTAACCACCTTGTTGAGATATAATTGACATATAATGAACTATATACAAAGTTACAATTTGCTGAGTTTTTGTATATACCTGAGAAACCATCATCACCATCAATATAATAAATAGCCATCAACACCAAAAGTTTCCTTGTACTCTTTGTAATACTTCCCTTTCACCCCTTCCCATCCTCACACAATCTTGTCTGACAAACTTCTTGAATTAGTAATCTCTAGATTTGTCATCATCTTCCTTATTTTGCATCCATTCACTCCTCAATCTAGATTCCATCCTCATGATTCCCCATAAGTGCTATCATCAAAGTCACCAAGACTTTCAAATTTTTAATCTAATGAAGTTTCATTTCTTCCTTGATCTCTTTATAGCATTTGACCTTTCTCCTTCCTTGAAACCTTGCCTTCTGAGATCATACTCTCCAGGTTTCCCTTTCTACCTCTCATTCTTACTCTCCTTTGAAGATACCCATTCACTGCCTGTCCCTTCTATGTTTGTCATAGACCCTCCCCTTCCCTTACTTCCTCTAGGCAATCTCACTTACTTACAACTTCAATGGTAAGTTATACATAGTCAACCCTCATTATTCAAGGATTCCATACTTGCAAACTACCTACTAGAATTTATTTGTAATATCAAAATCAAAATTCATGGTGCTTGTGGTGAGTGGGGATCTGCATGCACACATCTCACAGGCACCTCAAAAGGAATTCATCCTCTCTACTCTCAAACATGTTCTTCCTCAGTGAGCATGCCCACCACCCTACTAGTTGTCTATATGGGGAACTCTTTACATCAACTCATTAGGTTCAGAATTCAGTGGTCCCTAAGGCAACGACAGATAAGACATTATTTGCTCAGCTATATTTGACTGAGGAAATTTATCTATTTTTAGGCTACTGAAAACAATTTCAGGTTCTGATTCTCTTATCCAACCATGTGTCACTTGTATATGCATGCAGGGTGGGAAGGGAAGGCAGATAAGGGGTGGGGAGCCACAGCCTAGCAGAGAGGATGAATGTCTTGTAGAAAGGATTTCAAGAGGCCATCTGGAGAAGACCATACAAAAAACACCCTAAATAAGCTCCCCTGCCTGCATAACATGTAAATCTCACATCTTACATGTTTATCTCTAAAGTACATGCCCATCAACTGTTTCTTATGACAAATGACAGTAGCACGGAATGATACTAAATCTTATTTATCTCACACAAAATACTTAAAAGCTGGTGCGCCTGGGTGGCTCAGTCGTTAAGCGTCTGCCTTCAGCTCAGGTCATGATCCCAGGGTCCTGGGATTGAGGCCCACATCGGGCTCCCTGCTCGGCGGGAGGCCTGCTTCTCCCTCTCCTTCTGCCTGCAGCTCCCCCCACTGCTTGTGCTCTCTCTGCATCAAATAAATAAATAAAATCTTTAAAAAGAAAATATTTAAAAGCTGTACATTTCACAGCCAATTGGAAGTGCTTCAACTAACTTTACTTCAATTACTTCAATACTATATATCAGCCTCTCAGAATCCTGTAAATGAGGTTTTTTAAATATACATATATGCTTATTTATTACAAATATGATACATGCTCATAAGAAATGTCACTAGTTCCAAAGGATATACATCGAAAAGTAAAAAGATCCCCAATCCTTCATTCCCATTCTATAATTCAGGTTTACTTGTGTCTTCTTACAGATATTTCTTATATACATAAGCAGATATATAGATTTTTTTCTTTTTAACTATAAACAGAATCATATTATATACATTGTCCTGGGCCTTGCCTTTATCACCTAATAATACATTAAAGTTATCTTTCTGTGTGAGCATATCAGAGAATATTCTTTCAGTGTTTCCTATGTCAATGATCATCACCTCTATCAGTTTGGGACAAGAAACTAGGTGTCATCCTTAACACCATTCATTCCCTGGGTCCAGTCCATTTCCAATTCCTGTTGCCTTTATCTCTTAATTATCTCTCAATTTACTTATATTTCTTTCTCCTCACAGTTACCACCCTAGTCCAGAGTAATCCACTCCTTTGGATTACTGTAATAATCTTTCACCAGACTCTTCACATCCACTATGGACTGACTATCTCCAAACCACACCACACCCAGAGTCCCAGTTTGGGAAGATGAAAAGTTCTGGAGATGGATGGTGCTGATGACTGCACAACAATATGAATGTCATTAATGTTACTGTACTGTACACATGGAAATGGTTAAAATGGTAAATTTTGTTATGTATGTTACCACAATAAATAAATAATGAAAAAAAAACACACACCAGGTAGTGGCTTCCTATTATTCTTAAGGTCCCAAATCCTTAACATGGCCTATAAGGCCCCACCCTAATTCTTTCCAGGTTCATCTCATATAACTTCTTGTACTACAGCCTTCCCTTTTTAAAAAGCATTTATCTCAGTTTATAATCATGTATTATTAATGCAAATATCTAATTAAAGTCTATATTCGCACAAGTATACTATAAACTCCACAAGAGCAAGAACTGTCTTTTTGTTTACCACTTAGCATATGTCTGGCACATAGTAGGTCTTCAAAAAAAATTTACTAAATGTATGGAAAAAGGTCTACCTTGTTCCTTAAGAGTGGCAAATAATTCCACTTAATGGATGTCATAATTTCTTTTTCTTTCTTTCTTTTTTTTTTGAGTGATAGTACAGAGTTTATTGAGTGATAAAGTACAAAGCTTCCGAAGAGGGAGGGGACCTGAGAGGGTTGCCCTGGATGTCATAATTTCTTTAGCAAATCCCAGAATGATAGCTATTTAACTTGTTTCCAGATTTTTGCTATCAAACAATGCTAATGAACACTTCTGTCAGTATATCTATGAATGTACTTAAATATAATTTTTTTTTTGTTTCAAGTTGTTATTTAAATTCTAGTTCATTAACATATAGTGTAATACTGGTTTCAGGAACAGAATTAGTGATTCATCACTTATATAATACCCAGTGCTCATCACAAGTGCCCTTCTTAATCCCCATCACCCATTTTGCCCATCCCCCACCGACACCTCCCCTCCATCAACCCTCAGTTTGTTCTCCATAGTTAAGAGTCTCGGGCGCCTGGGTGGCTCAGTTGGTTAAGCGACTGCCTTCAGCTCAGGTCATGATCCTGGAGTCCCGGGATCGAGTCCCGCATCAGGCTCCCTGCTCAGCAGGGAGTCTGCTTCTCCCTCTGACCCTCCTCCCTCTCATGCTCTCTGTCTCTCATTGTCTCTCTCGCAAATAAATAAAATCTTTAAAAAAAAAAAAAATTAAAAAAAAAAAAAAAAAAAAAAGAGTCTCTTATGGTTTGCCTCCCATAATTTTTTTAAGTTTATTATTATTATTTTTTAAATTAATCTCCATACCCATGTAGGGACTGAACTCACAACCCTGAGATCAAGAGTCACATGCTCTTCTGACTGAACCAGCCAGGTGCCCCTTAAATGTAATTCTCTTTTTTCTTTCTTTCTTTTTTTTTTTTAAGTAGGCGCCATGCCCAGCATGAAGCCCAATGCAGGACTTGAAGTCATGACCCTGAAGTTAAGACCTGAGCTGAGATCAAGAGTTGGTGCCCCTAAATGTAATTCTTAAATGTAAAATTTCTGGTCAAATGAAAAGTGCATTTAAAATTTTAACTGGGACACCTGGGTGGTTCAGTGGGTTAAGTGTCTGCCTTCAGCTCAGGTCATGATCCCAGGACTCTGGGATGGAGTCTCACATTGGGCTCCTTGCTCTGTGGGGAACCTGCTTCTCTGCTCCTCCTGCTTGTGCTCTCTCTCTCTCTCTCTCTCACCCCTGACAAATAAATAAATAAATAAATAAAATCTTTAAAACAAAATGTAAACCCCAAGTTTTAAAAAATAAAATAAAATTTTAACTGATATTTCCAAATTGCCTTCCTAAGAGTTTGCAATTTATACTCCAAGTAATCAACAATGTGTAAGAGTACCCATTTCCACGATACTCAACTTGTACAATCAAAATGAGCCTACTCTTTGGGATGAGGTTGGGGGAGGTTGTAGAGAACAGTGTTAGTTTTTATGTATGAGGGATTTTTTCATATTTTAATATCATACCCAAAATTTTAAATTAAAAATTTAAGTTTATTATTCCTATAAAAGAAGTTTCAGCAAATGAGTTAAGTAGACAAAGCTAAGAAATTAGGAAAATGTTTAGTTATTGACAGACTGTGGAAAAATTTGTGAATTTTAAAAACCATGTATTTTTGGGGCACCTGGGTGGTGCAGTTGGTTGGGCATCCGACTTTTGGTTTCGGTTCAGGTCATGATCCTAGGGTTGTGGGATTGAGCCCCCGTGTTGGGCTCCTTGCTCAGTGGGGAGTCTGCTTGAAATTCTCTCTCTCCCTCTGCCCCTCCTGTGTGCACACGCACTCGTGCTCTCTCTTAAATAAAATCTTAAAAAAAAAACACATGTATTTATTTAACCTGTAGATTCTACAAATCACTTTTCCTGTCATACAAATTTTTCTCCTTTCTGAAGCTTCAGGCTATGTTTAAATCAATGGTACTGAGGCAGTACAAGGAGGAGAAAATCACAGTAAGAATATTCACACATAAGAAGATGTAGAAAGAAGGGGAAAATATTAACATTTTATATTAGACTAAATTTTTTTCTTGAAGATACTAACATTTTGGTCTAGTTCCTTCTGTATTTTTGTGTCCACACTTAATACATCTCATAGACTGCTTACATAATTATAAACTGCTTCTCACTAAACAGTATAGCATATACATTTCTTTCATGACTTTAAATGTTACCCTTTTTCTCCAGAGTGTCAAGTAGTAGTAAGAAAAAACACCTGTATGATACCCCTTTTCTCTACCTCTTCACTATGTTCTTAACTTCTTTGAGCTTCCATTTTCTGATCTGACAAATGAAGGCATTAATTTAAATGCCCTCTGTACAGTTAACAGTTAAAAGATTGAAGAGAAAATCCCTTTTAACTCTTTTAAGATTTTCTAGAACATACCAGGCCTGTATTTAAGAAAACAGACTCCTCTTCCCTCTGCCCTACCACTTAGTAAGTATTTCTTACTCAAAATAATTTGATTCTTGATAATTTGGGATTTTTAGATATTTCAGGATTAGTTTCTCATCAGAAGTGATCTATTTGTAGTGATTCCATATTATATATCAGAAATTCCTGTTTAAAATATAAAGAGAAAAAAATCACTAATTATATTTTTCTTATTAATTCTACTTTGAAGCAGAAGATGAAGGGATTAGTTTTTAGAGGATTTTCTTTTAATTGTCCCAATCAATGGGATTTCACATATAATAGGCTGTCAATTCTTTTCCACATCTAGAATTATAGAAACATGAGCTCTTACCTTAACTGGGAAGCTACATTTTCCAGTACGAACCCCTTCTTCATCTGTCTGCCACTGATGTGGACGACTGGCCTCTGGAACATAAACATCTTTCTTTCTCCTAAAACTTTGCCGTAGTTTGTTCATTTTAATTTTTACAACCTGCAGACAGAGTAGAAGAAATATGAAAAAGTAATTATTACCTTCTCACATATTTAAACTTTGGATTACCATGCTGAGAAAAAACTAATGTCCCAAATGAAACATTTTGGTTTAATAGAAAATGAGCAACTAGTATCCCTCCTCTCAGAGTAACTCTAAGCTCAAACAAATCATTTCACTTTTCAAAAAAACAACTATAATACTAGTTCTTATAAAACTATAACAACCTCTAAGATTTGAAGAGATGTTATTCGAAGAACTTACAAGCATTTTAACTGTAATAATCCAATGAGTGTTCCTTCTGATTTACCCCTCAAATCCATTCTAACTCCTGAATAAGGAAATCTGTACATGAAGGCCAAATTATAGACTGCTAACAATTTCTGAAAACATTCTGAAAACTTCCATACTTACTAGGAAAAAACCATTCCTAAACACTAAAATTTAGGGATCTTTTGGCTTACTATTAGAAAACATTAAACAAAGCAGGGACTATAACCTGTTTATAAAACATCTTTTATAAAAAGGAAGAAAATAAAGTTTCTTTTAAACATAAAGAAGAGGGGCACCTGGGTGGCTCAGTCTGTTAAGCGTCTGCCTTCAGCTCAGGTCATGATCCCAGGGTCCTGAGACAGAGCCCCACGTCAGACTCCTTGCTCAGTGGGGAGTCTGCTTCTCCCACTGCCTCTCCCCCCGCTTGTGCTCACTTGCTCTCGCAAATAAATAAATAAATAAATAAATAAATAAATAAATAAATAAATATCTTTAAAAAAATAAAAATAAACGTAAAGAAGAAAAAGTTCTACTAGGATTAAATTATTCCAAGGAAAAAATTTCTTGCAAGTAGTATAACATCAGAATGTACTTTCATATCTAAAATCATCATAGAATGAAAGTAAACTAACAGCTTTCAATTATAAAGGTCCAAGTCTCACCATTAACTTTGTAAATTAAGGTATTAAACTATAGTCAATTTTTTGTTTTGTCACTGGAAGAGGTACCTCTCTAATGCTTTCAAAGGTACAGTAGAAATCACAAATCTACAGGGAAGGAAGACTTAACTGATAAGAAACAACAGAACAGGGGCGCCTGGGTGGCTCAGTTGGTTAAGCAACTGCCTTCGGCTCAGGTCATGATCCTGGAGTCCCTGGATCGAGTCCCGCATCGGGCTCCCTGCTCGGCAGGGAGCCTGCTTCTCCCTCTGACCCTACGCGCTCTCTCTCTCATTCTCTCTGGCTCAAATAAATAAATAAAATCTTAAAAAAAAAAAAAAAAAAGAAACAACAGAACAATCAAGAACCAATGAATAAACATAATGAATGGTGTCCCTTTACAGAGCAGATCTCAAAATCTGAAACCACTACCTCTAGTTTTCTGTTAAGGAGCACAGCATTGGTCATTCTTTCCCTGAAGGGATTTAACCACCTCAACCAGCCTAAAAGAGATCTTAACTTTTGAAAATGATGTGACAAAGCACACAAAGGGAAACATCCTTCTGTTAGGAGTGTTAAAAAGCAACGGATTAAACATTAATTCCCACATGACACCAATTAAAGACTTGAAAATCAAAGTTTGCATTGAGGAAAATAATTTTGTATCTTAAAATGCATGTCACAGCAGAACTATTACTAAATTAGCTAGTTTATACAGACAAGCCAATCTTACCACATACCTTCTTAAAAGGTAAAAATTCTGACAAACAAATGGCAATGTAAAAATCCCTGGATTTTCTAAAAATGAATTTATTCTCAAACCAAAATTGATTTATGGAGTATATGAAATAGGTATTAAATAATCAAACGACTGGACAAAAGGTAGTCCATTCCTTTCCCTTTAAGTAGATCACTCATTCCTAAACTATCTTAAGTAAGAGTCTACCTTAATCTAATAGATTTTTTAAAAATTCCATAACCTTCCCTGATAATACATCCTGTTATTACTTCTTCATATCACTTTAAAAATATATGCAAATACAAATATAAAAAAATAAAAAAGTACCCATATCCTTGCTCAAGTTGGCACTCTAAGAATCTTGAGGCAAAAAGCTCATGAAATTCCTTCTTAATTTCTCTTAGTAGGGGAATAGCCCTACTAAGAGTCATCCCCGAATTCACTGTCTCTGACCAATAACTCTAGCTTTTGCCTCCTTAGTATATCTTGATTTCATTCTCCCACCCACATCAGTTCTACTATCCTCAGACATTTTTGTGTAAATTATTGCAAAAGTCTATTACTTAATGGTTGCTTTGCTGCCAAGAAAGGTTCATTAATCTGTTCTCTTGACTAGTGCCAGAATGCTTTCTAAAACACACATCTGACCATGCAATTGCTCAGCTTAAAATCCTTAACTCACTTCACAACACTTTCAAGATAAAGTCCAAATTCCTCAACTTGGCAAAACACAGACGTTTTTCATCTGGCTTCACTCACCAATCCCTATTCACATGCTAAGCTCCAGCCATACTAAACTACTTACAGATCTCCAAACAAGGCATGCATGCCCTCTTTCAGAGCCTATTTATATGTTCTTCTCTCTGCCTAGAAAGACCTTTCCCTATTTATTTGCCTCTGGTTAAAGTCTACTCATCTTTGAAGTCAACTTGGGAGTCTTCAGGGAAGCCAGCATTTTTTCTGACAAGTTCCTAGAGTTGGCCTGGGTTAGGTCCTTTCATTTCATAGGCTTCTGATTACTTCTTTTACTGTACTCATCAAGCCTTACAGCAATTTTCTATTTCCTTAATAGTAAACTCTATCTTATTTAAATACTACCCCTGCATTTTAACACAGGACCTCTCATATACATGGCACACTATAAAATTGAAGAACTAAAAGATAAAATAGAACCCCATCATATTTAGATAATATTTACTAGGTAGGATAAATGTAGCCACATATAAGACCAGAGAGAATCACTGGTGTTAGAAGGAGACTGCAGATGTAACGGTAGTCCAGCGTCACATTGACAAAGGAACCACTCTGACAACTTCCCTTAAAGGAAGCCATACAACCTCTGTTTAAATAATTTTAGTACAAGTTTATTTGCTCTTTGGGCAGCTATTTATTGTTGTACATCCTACTGACCAATAAGAGAACAGAGTGAAAGTGTCAACTGACTTGACATCTAAATATCTTGTGACCTTCAGTACTAATATGGTTATCAGCATTTCTACAAAGAGTATTACATATCAGTGATTTTCAAACTATGCTTTAAGTAGCCCCACTGGTTGGACAAAAAGGGAAGGAAGTTAGAAGGTTAGACTCAACTTAGGAGGGACTTCAGGTCCCTGTCACAGCTTCATACAAACTCTATCTGATTCACATATTGGGATTCCATATACGTTTAAGGAAAGGGTTTCATGGCTGAAAATTTTTTGAAAATGAGTGATATAATCATAATAGTTCTAAAATGAACTTGGTAAAATGAAAATACGAATGATAATATCTTGCCTGCTACTTCTTAAAGGGTAACTACCAATGGCCTGTAAATAATCTAGTAATTAAAGTAAGAATTAACACATCAAGGGAGAGTCCAAACATTCTGTTTTCAAGTAATCTATATATAATGATTTTGCTCACAAAGACAAAAGAGATAACAAGAAAAAAATAGAAAATGTGTTAATTCAAAGTCACATTTACTACAGGCCCTCAATAAAGTTAAACTTTACTCCCAAATAAAGAAAACCACACCCCTTGACAAAGTCCTGGTTGAACACAGGTAAAGGATGTATTTTTGCCAGTTTAAAAACTGAGAACAAAAAATCTTACTTTGTCCTACAAAAAAAGGAAAGAAAAGAAAAAAAAAAAAAGAAATGAAATCCCCATTCTGCTAGCTACGTAACACTGTCAAATTCAGAAAATCTTTTCACAGTTCCCATACTCCTTAAATGCTCTGCCAATTTTAACACCATGATTCCAGCTCTCCTCTGTACACTTCTTTCCTCCTTGGCTCTCCCCACCACAATATCTCTATGCCTCTGATTTATCTTCAACATTTCTGTTGCTACTGATATCTCTGAGGGCTTCCTGTACTTTCTCCCACCGAGTATATTTCCCAAATATCAGTCCTCAATCTGTGCTCTCTTGTTTACACTATCACTCTTGGTGAAATAATCAATTCAAACTACTATTGGGAAATCATTATTTCCCAATAATACTTTTAAATCTTGCTCTTGTATTTAAATTTCTCTATTTGGGTGCATGGATGTTGCCTCAAATACATCAATTTAAAGTTAAATCATCAGCTCTTATCTCCCCTTAAGTCCTTAAGTCCTCCCCTTCTGTCCCAATTTGTTTGGGTCAGTAAAAATAGAACTTACTATGTGATGGGCCCTAATGCAGATGCTAGTGGATACAGAAATAAGACAACTTGGCTTTAGGTGGCTCTCTCCCCTCATAAAAGGTAATTTCTGTACAATATGGTGAATGTAATAATAGCACTATAGTGTTATCGAAGCACAGTTTGGGTTCAGGAAACATTTCCTATAGGAGATATCGCCCGACTTAACTTTTAAAGGAAGCCACATATAGTAGGAGGGAAAAAATATTCCAGGTGGAGGCAACAGCATCAACAAATGTGTAGATGCAGGAAATTAAATGCTGGACAGCAATGCAAAAAGAGTGCAGACAAGGATCAGGTGCTGATTTTATCCTACAGACAACCAGAAGCCACTAAAAGGTTTTACACACATCAGTGTCAGAGTTGCAATACAGTTACATTACTCTGGTGGCAGTATGGAAAACAAATCTGAGGGCAAAAGACTATAGATGAGTTAGAAGGCATTTTAAATAGTCTAGGCTAGTTATGACAAGAGCTTGAACTAGGGCAGTGGTGTAGGGAGAAAAAAGAGGAGTAAAGAAAAGTTTAAAAGTAAGAGTAGCAGAGAGAATTGAGTCAACATGATATAACTGTGCCTCAGGAAATTTTTTTTGCCCAGGATGATAAGACTAAACCAGTAATTAGCTTTACTGTTTGCTTCAGGAAATTCTTACAAACTAACTTATCTGGGCAAACAGTGTGTACATCAGGGCAAAGAGCTCTCCTGACAGGATAACAAATTACTTCAAGAGCCTTTTCTTATTATGTCCACTAATTCCAAATACCATGTCACAAACTTTGCCCACCCTAACCAGTTCCCCATCTTGAAGGATGTGCCTTACACCATGTGAATCCCAATCTTAAAACCCTAGAAATACCCTTTCCTAACTTCCCCTAACTACCAAGACTCTGTCAAAGTGGTGCTTTCCTTTGTTGCTGTAAGTTTAATAACCTCAGCTTTGCTAAATCAACAGGATTCTCTTTGTGGGAAAAGTCAACAGCAGGAATTGGTGTCTGACTACAGAAGATGGGGAAGAGAAAGAGATACAAATATGACTCCTAAGTTTTAAGCCTCAGCAAACTGAACTGTTGAATTTGAGGGGCTTGTTGATAGGGCTTCGAAGTAGAGATGTATGTAAGCCTTGAAGCTCAGGGGAGAGGTCAGGGCAACCATAGACAATCATGGTAGGTGAAAACGTTTCCTGTGGTGATCTCTTTATTTTCCTCCTTTCCTAATAGGAGTTAGGATGCAGTAATTAGAATTAAACCCAGAATACTCAAACATGATAAACAGAGGTGCACATATCACATAATTGGCCAGTATATACTAATACAGCCATACCAGTGATTATATTTTTGCAATGCTTACATTCTAGATGGTAAACAGTCACTGTGCTGAGCTCCTCTCCTGGCATCCACTGCTTGACCTTCCACAACTCAACAACTAATAGGTTAACACCTGGTTTAACAGAGTACTAAGGCCAGTGAAGATTATGACTGGTCAGCAACAGTGCAAGACAGATTCCAAAAGTCCCATCTCTCTCAGGCACAGTTGTTGGCTCCCTTTACAGTCCCAGAGGGTTGCCCTGCCTTCACGTGCTCCTGCCTGGTCCCAGGCAGGAACAGTGAGGAGAATGCAATAGCCCTCCAACCTGTCCACCAAATTGGCCCCCATCTCTACATGTTCCCCTGTGAGATCAGGAATACACTTGTTAGGGGAGACAGCACTTTAAGCAGTGACACAAACTTCCCAGTAGTCAAACAGACCAACTAGTTCTTCATTAATGGATAAAATAGCAAGATCCAATTATATGCTGCCTACAATAAACCCACTTTAAACATAAAGACACAAATAGGTTGAAAGTAAAAGGACAGAAGACAATACACCAATTAATACTAGTCAAAATAAAGCTGGAATGGCTATATATTCCCTTCTCAATAATCAATAGAATAATCAATAAGCAGAAATCAGCAAGGATGTAAACAGCAAAACTTGAACAACAGTATTAACCAACATGACCTGATTGACACTTACAGAATTCTTCTATTCAATGATAACAGAATATACATTCTTCTCAAGTGCATGTGGAATGTTTACAAACATAGACCATGTTCTGGGCCATAAAACAAGTCTCAAATTCAAAAGGGTTCAAATCGTACAAAGTATGATCTCTGACCACAGAATTAAGTCACCAAATATTTGGAAACTACATTTCAAAATAGCCCATGGGTAAAAGTACAAATCAAAAGGGAATTCAGAAAGTATTTTGAACTAAATGAAAACAATATATAAAAATTTACAGGATGCTGCAAAAGCACTACCTAGAAATTTACGGCATTAAACCAGTGGTTCTCAATCAGGGACATTCATTGCCCATCTGGACACATTTGGCAGTATCTGGAAATATTTTTGGTTGTTGCCGGGGATTGCTATTGGCATCTAGTGGGTACTGACCAGGGATACTGCTAAATGTCCTATAATGCATAGGACAGCCCTCTCAACAAAACATTATTCAGCTTAAAATGCCAATAGTCCCACTATTGAGAAATCCTGCACTAAATGTCCATATTTTTTTTAAAAAAGGGTCTTATTTAAATCCATGTTCTCAGCTTCCACCTATAGAAACTAAAGGGACAAAGAAATGCAAAGTAAGCAGAAAAAAAGGAACTAGTAAAGATCAGAACAGAAAGCAGTAAAGTAGGAAAACAAAGACAGAGAAAAGGAAATCAAAAGCTGATTCTTTGAGAAGATTAATAAAACTGATAAACCTGTAGCCACACTAATGGGGGAAAGATACAAATGACCAATATCAAGAATGGAGAGGTATCATCACTATAGATTCCAGAGACATTAAAAAGAATAATAAAGGAATATTATGAACAAGTTTCTGCTAATAAATTCATGGACAATATGGAAAAATATCTTGCAAGACCCAAACTACCACAGCTTACTCAAGAAGAAATAGATAATCTAAACAGGCCTATACCTAACCTATTAATGAAACTGAATTTATAGTTAAAAATCTTTCCACAAATGGGACGCCTGGGTGGCTCAGTCAGTTAAGTGTCTGCCTTCAGCTCAGGTCATGATCCCAGAGTCCTGGGATCGGGTCCCGCATTGGGCTCCCTGCTCTGTGGGGAGCCTGCTTCTCGCTCTCCCTCTGCGACTCCCCCTGCTTGTGTGCTCTCTCTCTCTCTCTCTGTTAAATAAATAAATAAAATCTTTAAAAAGAAAAAAAAAATCTTTCCACAAAGACAACTCCTAGGCTAAATGGATTCACTGCTGAATTCTCCCGAACATTTAAGAAATCATACCAATTCTATACAAACTCCTCCCAAAAAGTTGAAGAGGAGGGAATATTTTCAAATTCCTCTCTCAGGCTAACACTACTCTGATGCCCAAACCAAACAAAAACATTATTTAAAAAGTAAGCTACAGACAAATATCTCCCATAAGCATACATGCAACAATTCTAAACAAAAATTTAGCAAATCAAACCAAACAAAACATTAAAAGGATAATACATCAAGACCACATGGAGTTTTTCTAAGAAATGCAGTTAGCTAACATCCAAAAATCAATGTAATTCACCTTATTAGCAAAATTTAAATGTCCCGTCAATATTTAAGTTTGCAGCTATATTTTTCCTTCTTCGAATTCAAAGATTATATACTGAACTGAGATTTTTTTTAATGAGTTAAAGTCAACTAATTTTAAGCATAATTTTTTTCTCTCTCTCTCTCTATATATGTATATGTATACATTCCATAGAGAGTTAAGATCTAGCCCTGATTTGTGTGTGTGAATTCCAGTGTTGTACTTCCAACTCCAACTCAAGATGTCTCCAAATCAAATTTATCTTTCCTTTCAAACAAGCTCTTCTTCCTGATTTTCCTATTTCTACATAGTACTTTTATATCCATCAAAGCTTTAAAATGACAACAAACTCTAGGTCCATCTCTGACACTTTTCCATAATTCTTCTATACCCAGTCCATCAACTGATGCTACTGGATGAGAGTATCAGCGTATCTCTGGCATTCAGTCCTTCCTATTCCTAACAGCCCTGGTTTTTTTTTTTTTTAAAAAAGGGGGGGGGCACTTTATCCATGAACTTCTGCAACAACCCCTGGACTCTAATCTTCCTATATGGTTATGCCAGATTAATATTCCTAAAATTCATCCTTGATTGTTTCAAAAACTGTTGAAGATTCTACAGTTTAATTTGTGACTTTGGCCTTCAGGAACCTCTACAATTTGAACCCAACCTTTTTCTGGCCTCATCTCCCAGTACCTCCCTATAAAATCCTATGAAAATCAAGCCTTTCAAATATGCTGTGGCCTTTTCATTTCTCTTTGTTTCTTCACACTGTATTTTCTAATTGTAATATTTTACTTTTGTCTTCTTTCAACTAAAATACTTCACCACTGTATGATAATGAAACTGCTCTTAAAGTAATTTTACCAAAGTAACAAATGTTACTTGTAAAGAGCACAAAAAAACAGTAAAGTCCAAAGAATGAAATACAAATGGCCTATAATCCCATTAAGCAGAAAAAACTGCCATTGGCATTGGAGTTTCTTCTTTGTCCTTTTCTATACATATGCTTTTTTTCTTTTTATTAAAAAGGGATCAGGGCACCTGGCTGGCTCAGTCCACAGACCATTGAACTCTTGATCTCAGGGTTATTAAGTTCGAGTCCCTGGTCGGCTGTAGAGACTACTTAAAAATAAAGTCTTTGGGGCACCTGGGTGGCTCAGTTGTTAAGTGTTTGCCTTCGGTTCAGCCCCGCTGCAGGCTCCCTGCTCAGTGGGAAGCCTGCTTCTCCCTCTCCCACTGCCCCCTGCTTGTGTTCCCTCTCTCGCTGTGTCTCCCTCTGTCAAATAAATAAAATCTTAAAAAAATAAATAAATAAAGTCTTTAAGGGACACCCGAATGGCTCAGTCAGTTAAGGGTCTGCCTTTGGCTCAGGTCATGATCCCAGGGTCCTGGAATAGAGCCCCACATCACCTTGGGGGGGGGGGGTCCCCACTCAGCGGGGAGTCTCCTTCTCCTTCTCCCTCTGCCCCTCTCCGTTTGTACTTTCTCTCTCACTCACTCTCAAATAAATAAAATCTTTAAAAAAAAAATTAAGTCTTTAAGAAAAAGTAAATAAAAAATTTTTAAAAAGTGATCACATATCTTACTCTAAGCAAGGCAAATTTGAAAGTCTTTCTGTCCTTTTCAGAGCAGTATTTTTACAATCTAGATCTAGTAATTCAGAGAAATAAGATTTATATACTTTTGTTATAATCAAAAATTCATATCTGAAAAGAGAAAAAAGGGGCGCCTGGGTGGTTCAGTTGGTTAAGCGACTGCCTTCGGCTCAGGTCATGATCCTGGAGTCCCTGGATCGAGTCCCGCATCGGGCTCCCTGCTCGGCAGGGAGTCTGCTTCTCCCTCTGACCCTCCTCCCTCTCATGCTCTCTGTATCTCATTCTCTCTGTCTCAAATAAATAAATAAAATCTTAAAAAAAAAAAAGAAAAGAGAAAAAAGGTTTCACATTTCTTTAAAGACAAGATTTGTTTCACTCAACACCTAGTACAGGCATTTGTTTATGTAAATTTTAATTTATATACAAAAAACCTCAAATATTTTCATTAAAATGTATTCAATAAGTATTTATTGACTACCTACCATGCCATGCAGCAATAAATTATAAAATATAGAGCAAAAACCCTGCCTCTATGAAGGAGATAGACAGAAAATAAAAAGGCAAATTATTTACAGTGGTGTGCTGAGTGGTAAGTTCAAATGATAAATTCTCATTTATTCACTACATTATTATTTCATTCTTTGCAAGTTTGCAAACCAGGTGTTAAACACAGCCTTTATTAAAAATTAAAAGGAAAAATAAAATAAAAGGAAATATAAAATAAAAAAGGAAAAATAAAAATGTAAAATTATATGTTATTTTAAAACAAAGGCAATAAATACTAAAAACTCATCACTTCCTAATTATTTTACTATGTTTTATTATCTATGCTGCTGAAATTATTTATGATTTTGTATCTGTATGGTGGAAGAGCTATGTAATGCTGGGCTATTGTATATCTGTCCACAACATCATGTTCACTGACTTCATGTTGGTGGCTTGAAATCGGCCATGGTGACAGTATTTATACCATGGAACTTGGCAAAAACTACAGTCTTAGCTTGAATGTTTTGTGACTGTCTAGATCTAAGAAACTGATGGAGAAAATGTTGACTAAACTCAAAAGTATGTGGTATCTATAACCATTACATTATGAATAGCACAAAAAAATTGAGAACATATTCTTCTAGTATTTCAAAACTATTATCCAGTTGAGCAAAGAAGTTTCTCAGGCCATTGACATATCAGTGAAATGTTGATGCACATCTTCCTTGTTTCACTTTCACCTTACTCATCAGCACAAACAGAAATATCAACCATCATAACTACACTCGGAGAACTAGTAGTGAAACACTTACTAGCACACCACTGACTTGTATGTTAGAAGACAGTAAAGCTATGCAGAAAAAGATGAACAGGGTTAAGAGGGGGATTAGAAGTGCTGGAGGCAGTGATAAAGTTTTAAGTTAAGAAAGTAACATTTGAGCAAAGAATTGAAGGAGGTAAAAAAAGTAAGCCATGCGAGCAGGATGAGAATTCCAGAAAAAGAAAATCAGTGCAATCCCCTGAGGGGGTGGCTTGCCTAGAGTACCTGACAAACAGAAAGGAGGTCAGTGCGTTCAGTGCAAAATGAAACAATAGACTAGGAGAGATGAAACCAGATGGGTTACATAGGGCAAAGTCATATAGGGTCTTGTAGGCTAAACACTTTGATTTTTTCCTCTGAGAGAAATGGGAAGCCACGGGAAGGTTCTATATAGAACTTAGTTTTGCGTTTTGCTGCTGGGTTAAGAATGGACTGAAGATTTCCTTTTTGATTTCGTGGTTGAACCATTCATTGTTTAGAGCATGTTATCTGGACTTCACTTATTGTGTTCTTTCCAGATTTTTTTTCTTGTGATTGATTTCTAGTTTCATACCATTCTGGTCAGAAAAGATGCATGACAGGATTTCAGTTTTTGTGAATTTATTGAGATTTGTTTTAGGGCCTAACATGATCTGCTCTAGAGAATGTTCCAGGTGCACTTAAAAAAAATGTGTATTCTGCTGCTTTTGCATATATCTGTATATATCTGTTAGATCCATCTAGTCCAATGTGTCATGAAAGCCACTGGGCACCTGGCTGGCTCAGTCAGTAGAGCATGTCACTCGATCTCAGCATTTTAGGTTTGAGCCTCTCAGCGTTTTAGGTTTGAGCCTCACATTGGGTGTAGAAATTACTTAAAAAAATAAAGTCTTTAAAAAATAAAAAGAACCAAAAAAACAAAGCCACTAGTTTCCTTGTTGATTTTCAATCTGGATGATCTACTCATAGATTTAAGTGGGATGTTAAATTCCCCTACTATTATTGTATTACTGTTGATTTCTTCCTGTATCTCTGTTAATAGTTGCTTTTTGTATTTAGGTGCTCCCATGTTGGGTGTATAAATGTTTACAATTGTTATATCCTCTTGTTGGATTGTTCCATTTCTGATTACACAGTGTCCTTCTTTATCTCTTGTTATATTCTTTGTTTTAAATTCTATTTTGCTTATATAAGTATTGCTACCCGAGCTTTCTCTGCACTTCCATTTGCATTGTAAATGTTTTTTCACCCCTTCACTTTCAATCTGCCTGTGTCTTTAGGTCTCAAGCGAGTCTTTCAGGTAAACTGGTACAGCCACTGTGGAAAAAGAGTATGGAGTTTCCTTAAAAAGTTAAAAACAGAATTACCATATGATCTAGTAATTCCACTACTGGGTATTTACCCAAAGAAAACGAAAACACAAATTCAAAAAAACATATATGCACCCTTATGTTTACTGCATTATTTACCATAGCCAAGATAGGGAAGCAACCCAAGTGTCCATGAATAGATGAACGGATAAAGATGTGGTATATTTATACAATGGAATACTACTCAGTCATAAAAAAGAATGAGATCTTACCATTTGCAACAACATGGACTCTACAGGATATAAAGCTAAGTGAAGTCAGTCAGTCAGAGAAACACAAATATCATATGATCTCACTCATACGTGGAATTTAAGAAACAAAACAAACGAACAAAGAAAAAAGATGACAAACAAAAAAACCCACACTCTTAAATACAGAGAACAAACTGGTAGCTGCCAGAGGGGAGATGGTGGGGGGATGGATGAAACAGATAAAGGGATTAAGAGTACACTTATGATGGGGTGCCTTAGTCGGTTAAACGTCCGACTCTTGGATTCAGCTCAGGTCACAGTCTCGGGGTCGTGGGATTGAGCCCAGCCCTTGGACTCCGAGCTCAGTGGGGAGTTTGCTTGGGATTCTCTCCCTCTCCCTTTCTCTCTCTCTCTAAAATATATAAATAAATCTTTTTTTTTTTTTTAAAGGAGCACACTTTTAATGAGCAACGAGTACTGTATGGAATTGCTGAGGCAGTATATTGTACCTGAAACTAATCTAACACTATATGCTAATTATATGTGAATAAAAAGTGTTTTGGAACTAGATAGAAGTGGTGGTTGTACAACACTGTGAATGTGCTAAATACCACTGAATTGTTCACTTAAAAAACAAAAAAGAAGAATGGACTGATGAGAACAAGAATGAAGGCAGGGAGACAATTAGGAGGCTACTATTAAGTAATCCTGTAGATGATGGTAAACTGGATCCAAATGGTTAATAGTAGAAGCTCCTGAATCTTGGGGCGCCTGGGTGGCTCAGTCATTAGGCGTCTGCCTTCGGCTCAGGTCATGATCCCAGGGTCCTGGGATCGAGCCCCGCATCGGGCTCCTTGCTCAGCGGGAAGCCTGCTTCTCCCTCTCCCACTCCCCCTGCTGTGTTCCCTCTCTCACTGTCTCTCTCTGTCAAATAAATAAAATCTTAAAAAAAAAAAAAAAAAAAAAGAAGCTCCTGAATCTTATTTCCGTAACAGCTTTAGAAAATGCACTATTCACTGATACAATCTGTTGAAATCACATTGAGACAATTTCAGTGGGAGAGAGGTGTATGAGATTCTACTATTAATGCTGACATTAAAGACAATATTCTAAAACAAAGTAACAGCTCAACTGTTTCAAATAGGAAGTCTTATCTACAATGATCAAAAATCAGCTGAACTGTCACACTTTTCATGGTAATTAACCTCATGCTTGACAAAATAAACGAATTTCTTTAACACTGTCTAAGTATAAAGTATGAAGGATTACATGCACATACAGTAATTTGCTCTACATAGGAAAGAACAAAGAACAAGAAGAGATATATAGATAGATAATAATAGATAGATAAATTATCAGGTATCCACTGTGTGAATGGTACTACAGTAGGAGTTTCATGTGCAAACTTACAGACTGTTAAGAGATAACTGTCCCTGGGGCACCTGGGTGGCTTAGTTGGTTAAGTGTCCAACTCCTGATCTCACCTCAGGTCTTGATCTTAGGGTTGTGAGTTCAAGCCCCATGTTGGCCCCACTGGGCGTGGAGCCCACTTGAAAAAAAGTAAAAAGAAAGAAGAAGTAACTGTCCCTAACCACGGGAAGCCCGCATTAAAGGGAAGAGACAAATTAATTACAGGATCAGCTCCTAAATGCTCCCTATAAGACATCACAAATAGGGCGCCTGGGTGGCTCAGTTGGTTGAGCGACTGCCTTCGGCTCAGGTCATGATCCTGGAGTCCCGGGATCGAGTCCCGCATTGGGCTCCCTGCTCGGCAGGGAGTCTGCTTCTCCCTCTGACCCTCCCCCCCTCATGCTCTCTCTATCTCGTTCTCTCTCTCAAATAAATAAATAAATAAATAACTTAAAAAAAAAAAAAAAGACATCACAAATAAAAAATGGCAAAATAAAGCTCCAAATAAAGGAAAGCTTTCTAAATTGATTCTCTGTAAGAAAAACTTAACTGGTAAGCAAGCAAAGGTTCATCTGACTTGTTATACCCAACAATGTAGGAGGTTAAAATTCCCAAATGAATCATCTATGGCCAGTTCAGTCACATAAAGTATACCACTATTATGTCTTAAAACAAAATTCTCTAATACAGAAAAAAGAACAATAATTGTTTCACATGGTGAGCCACAAGCTGGAAATGGTCTTATCTATTGGAAAAACGTAATAAAACTAAAAAGACCAAGAATTAATGGCACAAAAGGTATAATTTCTAACAATGACTTACCAATATGGCATTATGTAGTTAACTTTATGGTTATAAAGTTGGATTATTTTAATATAAAAAAGTTTTAATAAGAGCTATTGACCACTAACTCTATAACAATGCAAGAGTTTTTCTATAGTGGTTATTTACATTGGAATGAACTACAGAGTAAGTCTGCAAAAGCCTCACTTTCTTAAAGTATGGGTTAAAGATTCTGGAAACTATATTTTATACATACACCCCAAACAAGACACTAATCTAACAAAAGAATTTCCTTTAATCTGTAAATGTTTGTAAAAGATCATCTGAAAATGAAAGACATGCCACAAATTAGGAGAATATATACCATATATAAACAAAATATTAGTATCCTAACATTTAAAGACTTCTAAAAAACAATAAGCAAATCAAATTATCAGTTTAAAATAGAGTATCAACGGAAAATGAGCAAATATACTATAAGTATTTTACAAAGTTAGAGAAATGACCAATGAATACATGAAGAAAATGCTCAACCTCAGTAGTAATCAGGAACATGCCAGTCAAAACACCCTATGTCATTTTACCTCTATCAGTTTAACAAATATTAAAGAATCAAACAATAAGATATGGGACAACAGGCATTCATTCTTATTCCCTTAATAGGAGCATAAATTGGTGCAACCATTTTGAAAACTAATTTGGCATTGCGTAGGAAAGTTGAAGACACACATACCCTTACAACTCAGCAATTCCACTTCTAGGTATATATCCCTGAGAAACTCTTACACATGTGCACAGAAAGGTGTACAACATAATGTCTGTGTAGCATTGTTTGTGGTTAGTAACAGTAAAAGAATAACACTAGAATCTAATTATCCATTCACAGAAGAAATACAGAATATTCACACACTGGAATACTACCCAGAAGTAAAAATGATACCTTAATGAAAAATAAATCTCAGGGGCGCCTGGGTGGCTCAGTCAGTTAAGTGTCTGCCTTCGGCTCAGGTCATGATCCCAGGGTCCTGGGACTGAGCCCTGAGTTGGGCTCCCTGCTCAGCAGGGAGTCTGCTTCCCCTCTCCCTCTGCCCTCCCCCTGCTTCTGCTCTCTCTCTCTTTCTCTGTGTCAAATAAATAAATAAAATGTTTTAAAAAATAATAAATTAATCAAGAGAAAAAGAAGTAAAAATGAATGATTTACAGAATATAACATGGATGAATCTCACAATGTTGAAGAAGGATGTTATGATTCCTTTATATAGATATTAACAACTAACACTCAAACAATACTGCCTGTGTAATAGGCACCGTACACTGTGCACTCTGCATATAATGATTCATTTAATCCTTATAACAGCCCTATCAGGTAAATTCTGTTTTTTTCAAATCTTCTTTCTTTCTTTCTTTATTTGAGAGAGAGAGAGAGAAAAAGAAAGACGGGAGACGCAGAGGGGGAGGTTGAGGGACAAGCAGACTTCGTGCTGAGCACAGAGCCCGACATAGGATTGGATCCCATAACCCTGAGATCATGACCTGAGCCAAAACCAAGAGTCGGACACTCAACCAACTGAGCCACCCAGGCGCCCCAGGTGAATTCTATTTTTAATCTCTATTACCCATACATGAAGAAACAGGCATGGAGAAGTAATACGCCCTAATCACATGATGGCATAACCACCTGTCATGAGAATCTGTGCTCTTAGACCCCTGACATTACACTGCCTCTCAAAAATATGCAAAACTAAACAACATCTAGGGATACATACATAATTACCAAAACTATAAAGAAAATACAAACATAATTAAGAGCAGTGTTACTGAGGGAAAAGTAAAAGGCACGTAATTGGGAAAGGTTCACATGGGGACTTCAAAGTTTCAATAATGTTCTAATTCTTTTTTTTTTTTAATTCCAGTACAGTTAACATACAGTATTATATGAGTTTCTGGTGTACAATTAGTGATACGACAATTCTATACATTACTTAGCGATTATCGTAAGTATACTCTTACTTCCCTTCTCCTATTTCACCCATCCCACCACCTACCTTCCCTCTGGTAAACATCAACTTGATCTCTATAGTTAAGTCTATTATTTTTGTTTTTGTCTCCTTTTTAATATGTTCATTTCTTTTGTTTTGTTTTTTTTTTCCCACCAGTGAGATCATATGGTATTTGACTTTCTCTGATGGAATTATTTCACTTAGCATTATACCCTCTAGATCCATCCACATTGTTGCAAATGGCAAGATTCCATTTGTTTTCCTAGCTGAGTAATATTCCATTGTATAAAACACTACACCTTCTTTATCCATTCACCTATCGATGGACACTTGGGCTGCTTCCATAATTTGAATACTGTAGATAATGCTGCAATGAAGATAGGGCTGCATGTATCCCTCTGAATTAGTATTTTTATATTCTTTGGGTAGTAAATACCTAGTAGTCCAATTGCTGGATAACAGGGTAATTCTATTTTTTAATTTTCTGAGGAACCTCCATACTGTTTTCCAGAGTGGCTGCATCAGTTGCATTCCTACCAACACTGCAAAAGGGTTCCCCTTTTTCCACATCCTTGCCAACACCAGTTGTTCCTTGTGTTGATTTTAGCCAGTCTGACAGGTGTGAGGTGATCTCTCATTTGTGATTTTGATTTGCATTTTCCTCATGATGAGTGACGTTGATCATCCTTTCATGTGTCTGTTGGCCATCTGTGTATTTTTGTTGGAGAAATGTCTGTTCATGTCTTCTGCCCATTTCTTAATTGGATTATTTGTTTTTTGGGGTGTTGAGTTGTATATAAGTTTTTTTTTTTTTAAGATTTATTTATTTGAGAAAGAGAGAGTGTGAGAGCGTGTGCATGTGCACAAGCTGGAGGAGGGGCAGAGGGAGGAGAGAATCCCCAAGCAGACTCTGCTAAGAATGGAGCCTGACATGCGGCTCAATCCCAGCACCCTGTGATCATGACCTGAGCCAATATCAAGAGTCAGACACTCAACCGACTGAGCCACCCAGGCTCCTCATGGGTTTTCTATTCTGTTCCACTGATCTATATTGTCTATTTTTGTGCCAGATGATACTAGTTTGATTACTACAGCTTTGTAGCATATCTTGAAATCTAGGTTTCTGATACCTTCAGTTTGGTTCTTCTTCTTCAAGACTGCTTTGGCTGGGGGGCGGAGCAAGATGGCAGAGGAGTAGGAGACCTGGATTTCGTCTGGTCTCAGGAATTCAGCTGGATAGGGATCAAACCATTCTGAACACCTACAAAACTCAACAGGAGATTGAAGAAAAGAATAGCAACAACTCTCTGAACAGAAAAGCGACCACTTTCTGGAAGGTAGGACATGCAGAGAAGTGAATCCGAGGTGATATTCGGGAGGAATATCAGACAGCGGGGGAGGGGGCCTCCGTCGGCCGCTTCTGGCAAGTGATATAGCAGCGGAGCACAAAATCGGAACTTTTAAAAGTCTGCTCTGCTGAGGGGCATCGCTCCAGTGGCTAAGCGGGGGGTGGAACCCTCGTGGGACAGTGTGGTCTCAGGACCCTCGGGGTCACAGAAAGATTGGGGGTGCCTGAGTGCGGCAGAGCTCCCAGGTATCGGAGCGGGGAAGCCAGCTGCAGAGACGGAGCCGAAGAGTGGGCTCTCAGCTCGGGGTTGCCATAAACCGTGATCTGTGGCACAGTCGGGCCACTGCTCCTCCAGCAGGGACCCAGCAGGAGGCAGATCTGGGGAGGCTCCCCTTCCTTCCCCGGGAGGAGTGGTGTGGGAGCGCACCACAGGGATCTGCTGGGTTTGGAGACTCCACACCGAGTCCGGTGCCAGAGATAGAAATGCTCAGTCACAGGCTGGGTGAGCACGGAGTGTGGCCGGAGACCGGGGAGACGGGAGTGACTGACTGCTTTTCTCTGGGGGCGCACTGAGGAATGGGTGCCCGAGTTCTCGGCTCCTCTGGGGCGGAGACTGGGAGGCCACTATTTCACTCTCGTCCTCCAAAGCTGTACGGAGAGCTTGCAGGGAACAAAAGCTCCCGAGAGTAAACCCAACCAGATTACTTAGCCTGGAATGGGCAAGGGCGGGGCAATTCTGCCTCTGGCAAAGACATTTGGGAACCACGGCAACAGGCCCCTCCCCCAGAAGATCAGCGAGAACAGCCAGCCAAGAACAAGTTTACCGATCAATGAGAATGGCAGAACTCCAGTGCTAGGGGAATAATGCACATAGAATCCATGGCTTTTTTACCATGATTCTTTAGTCTTTCAAAGTTAATTTTTTTTAACTGTCTCTCTTTTTTTTAATTTTTCTTTTTCCCTTTCTCAACCAACATCTTATCAATCCCTTTTTTTAAAAAACATTTTTATTTTTCATTTTTAGAGTCATATTCTATCCCTTCATAGTAGTTACCCTTGTTTTTGGCATTTATATATATAAGTTGTTCTCTCTTTAAAATTTTGAGATAGTTTCTTCTAACAGATCAAAATATACCCTAAATCTCTAGTGTATGGTTTTGTTCTACTCTCCTGCCTGATCACATTCTCTCCCTTTTTTTTTCTTTTTTTTTTAATCCTCTTCGTTCTTTTTTCAAACAACTTCTTATCAATTCCTTTTATAAAATTTTTTATAATTTTCATCTTTACAGTCATATTCCATCCCTTCATCATATCAACCCTTATTTTTGTACATATATAAGTTTTTCTTTCTTTAAAATTTTGGGAGGCATTTCCTTCTAACAGACCAAAATACACCCAAAATCTAGTGTGTGGCACTGATCTATGCATCACCATGATCATATCTGATCATATTCTGTTTTTTTTTGTTTTGTTTTGTTCCATTTCTGTTTCTTTTTCTTTTTCTTTCTTCTTTCTTTCCCTTTCTTTTCCCCCAGCTTCAGGTCTTTTCTGATTTGTTTAGAGTATATTTTCTGGGGATGTTGGTACCCTGTTAGAATTTTGTTCTCTCATTAATCTAGTCTCCTCTGGACAAAATGACAAGACGGAAAAAATCACCTCAACAAAAAGAACAAGAGGCAGTACCAACTGCCAGGGACCTACTCAATACAGACATTAGTACGATGTCGGATCTAGAGTTCAGAATCATCACTTTAAAGATACCAGCGGGGCTTGAAAAAAGCATGGAAGTTATTAGAGAAACCCTTTCTGGAGAAATAAAAGAACTAAAATCTAACCAAGTCGAAATCAAAAAGGCTATTAATGAGGTGCAATAAAAAATGGGGGCGCTAACTGCTAGGATAAATGAGGCAGAAGAGAGAATCAGTGATACAGAAGACCAAATGATGGAAAATAAAGAAGCTGAGAAAAAGAGAGATAAACAACTACTGGATCATGAGAGATAAGATGAAACATTAGAATAATTGGGATCCCAGAAGAAGAAGAAAGAGAGAGAGGGGCAGAAGGTATATTGGAGCAAATTATAGCAGAGAACTTCCCTAATTTGGGGAAGGAAACAGGCATCAAAATCCAGGAAGCACAGAGAACCCCTCTCAAAATCAATAAAAATAGGTCAACACCACGACACCTAATAGTAAAACTTACGAGTCTCAGAGACAAAGAGAAAATCCTGAAAGCAGCTCGGGAGAAGAGATATGTAACCTACAATGGCAGAAACATTAGATTGGCAACAGACCTATCCACAGAGACCTGGCAGGCCAGAAAAGACTGGCATGATATATTCAGAGCACTAAATGAGAAAAATATGCAGCCAAGAATACTATATCCAGCTAGGTTGTCACTGAAAATAGAAGGAGTGATAAAAAGCTTCCAGGACAAACAAAAACTAAAGGAATTTGCAAACACGAAACCAGCCCTACAAGAAATACTGAAAGGGGTCCTCTAAGCAAACAGAGAGCCTAAAAGCAACACAGACCAGGAACAGAGACAATATACAGTAACAGTCACCTTACAGGCAATACAATGGCACTAAATTCCTATCTTTCAATAGTTACCCTGAATGTAAATGGGCTAAATGCCCCAATCAAAGGACACAGGCTATCAGATTGGATTAAAAAACAAGACCCATCGATATGCTGTCTGCAAGAGACTCATTTTAGAACCAAAGACATCCCCAGATTGAAAGTGAGGGGGTGGAAAACTGTTTACCATGCCAATGGACACCAAAAGAAAGCTGGGGTGGCAATCCTTATATCAGACAAATTAGATTTTAAACCAAAGACTGTAATAAGAGATGAGGAAGGACACTATATCCTACTTAAAGGGTCTATCCAACAAGAAGATCTAACAATTGTAAGTATCTATGCCCCTAACATGGGAGCAGCTAATTATATAAGGCAATTAATAACAGAAGCAAAGAAACACATTGACAACAATACAGTAATAGTGGGGGACTTTAACACCCCCCTCACTGAAATGGACAGATCGTCTAAGCAAAAGATCAACAAGGAAATAAAGACTTTAAATGACACACTGGACCAAATGGACTTCACAGACATATCCAGAACATTCCATCCCAAAGCAACGGAATACACATTCTTCTCTAGTGCCCATGGAACATTCTCCAGAATCAATCACATTCTAGGTCATAAATCAGGTCTCAACCGGTACCAAAAGATTGGGATCATTCCCTGCACATTTTCAGACCACAATGCTTTGAAACTAGAACTCAATCACAAGAGGAAAGTCGGAAAGAACTCAAATACATGGAGGCTAAAGAGCATCCTACGAAAGAATGCATGGGTCAACCAGGAAATTAAAGAAGAATTAAAAAAATTCATGGAAACCAATGAAAGTGAAAACACAACTGTTCAAAATCTTTAGGATGCAGCAAAGGCCGTCCTAAGAGGAAAGTATATAGCAATACAAGCCTTTCTCAAGAAACAAGAAAGGTCTCAAGTACACAACCTAACCCTCCACCTAAAGAAGCTGGAGAAAGAACAGCAAATAAAGCCTAAACCCAGCAGGAGAAGACAAATAATAAAGATCAGAGCAGAAATCAATGAAATAGAAACCAAAAGAACAGTAGAACAGATCGACGAAACTAGGAGCTGGTTCTTTGAAAGAATTAACAAGATTGATAAACCCCTGGCCAGACTTATCAAAAAGAAAAATGACCCAAATCAACAAAATCATGAATGAAAGAGGAGAGATCACAACCAACACCAAAGAAATACAAACAATTATAAGAACATATTATGAGCAACTCCATGCCAGCACATTAGATAACCTGGAAGAAATGGATGCATTCCTAGAGATGTATCAATACCAAAACTGAACCAGGAAGAAATAGAAAACCTGAACAGACCTATAACCACTAAGGAAATTGAAGCAGTCATCAAAAATCTCCCAACAAAAGCCCAGCGCCAGATGGCTTCCCAGGGGAATTCTACCAAACATTTAAAGAAGAATTAATACCTATTCTTCTGAAATTGTTCCAAAAAATAGAAATGGAAGGAAAACTTCCAAACTCGTTTTATGAGGCCAGCATTACCTTGATCCCAAAACCAGACAAAGACCCCATCAAAAAGGAGAATTACAGACCAATATCCTTGATGAACAGGGATGCAAAAACTCTCACCAAAATACTAGCCAATAGATCCAACAGTACATTAAAAGGATTATTCAACACGACCAAGTGGGATTTATCCCTGGGCTGCAAGGTTGGTTCAACATCTGCAAATCAATCAATGTGATACAATACATTAACAAAAGAAAGAACAAGAATCATATGAGACTCTGAATAGATGCAGAAAAACCATTTGACAAAGTACAGCATCCTTTCATGATCAAAACTCTTCAGAGTATAGGGACAGAGGGTACAGACCTCAATATCATAAAAGCCATCTATGAAAAACCTACAGCAAATATTCTCAACGGGGAAAAACTGAGAGCTTTCCCCCTCAGGTCAGGAACGCGGCAGGGATGTCCACTCTCACCACTGCTACTCAACATAGTATTAGAAGTCCTAGCCAGGGGCGCCTGGGTGGCTCAGTTGGTAAAACGACTGCCTTAGGCTCAGGTCATGATCCTGGAGTCCCGGGATCGAGTCCCACATCAGGCTCCCTGCTTGGCAGGGAGTCTGCTTCTCCCTCTGACCCTCCCCCACTCATGCTCTCTCTATCTCATTCTCTCTCTCAAATAAATAAAATCTTTAAAAAAAAAAAAAAAGAAGTCCTAGCCACAGCAATCAGACACAAAAAGAAATAAAAGCCATCCAAATCAGCAAAGAAGAAGTCAAACTCTCTCTCTTTGCAGATGATATGATACTTTATGTGGAAAACCCAAAAGACTCCACCCCAAAACTGCTAGAACTCATACAGGAATTCAGTAAAGTGGCAGGATATAAAATCAATGCACAGAAATCAGTGGCATTCCCATACACCAACAACAAGACAGAAGAAAGAGAAATTAAGGAGTCAATCCCATTTACAATTGCACCCAAAACCATGAGATACCTAGGAATAAATCTAACCAAAGAGGCAAAGGATCTGTACTCAGAAAACTATAAAATACTCATGAAAGAAATTGAGGAAGACACAAAGAAATGGAAAAATGTTCCATGCTCATGGATTGGAAGAACAAATATTGTGAAGATGTCAATGCTACCTAGAGCAATCTACACATTCAATGCAATCCCCATCAAAATACCATCCACTTTTTTCAAAGAAATGGAACAAATAATCCTAAAATTTGTATGGAACCAAAAAAGACCCCGAATAGCCAGAGGAATGTTGAAAAAGAAAAGCAAAGCTGGCGGAATCATAACTCCGGACTTCCAGCTCTATTACAAAGCTGTCATCATCAAGACAGTATGGTGCTGGCACAAAAACAGACACATAGATCAATGGAACAGAATAGAGAGCCCAGAAATGGACCCTCAACTCTATGGTCAATTCATCTTCAACAAAGCAGGAAAGAATGTCCAATGGAAAAAAGACAAGTCTCTTCAAGAAATGGTGTTGGGAAAATTGGACAGCCACATGCAGAAGAATGAAACTGGACGATCTCCTTACACCACACACAAAAATAGACTCAAAATGGTTGAAAGACCTCAATGTGAGACAGGAGTCCATCAAAATCCTAAAGGAGAACACAGGCAGCAACCTCTTCGACCTCAGCCGCAGCAACTTCTTCCTAGAAACATCGCCAAAGGCAAGGGAAGCAAGGGCAAAAATGAACTATTGGGACTTCATCAAGATAAAAAGCTCTTGCACAGCAAAAGAAACAGTCAACAAAACCAAAAGACATCCGACAGAATGGGAGAAGATATTTGCAAATGACATATCAGATAAAGGGCTAGTATCTAAAATCTATAAAGAACTTATCAAACTCAACACCCAAAGAACAAATAATCCAATCAAGAAATGGGCAGAAGACAGGAACAGACATTTTTCCAAAGAAGACACCCAAATAGCCAACAGACACATGAAGAAGTGCTCAACATTGCTCGGCATCAGGGAAATCCAAATCAAAACCTCAATGAGATAGCACCTCACACCAGTCAGAATGGCTAAAATTAACAAGTCAGGAAACGACAGATGTTGGCGGGGATGTGGAGAAAGGGGAACCCTCCTACACTGTTGGTGGGAATGCAAGCTGGTGCAACCACTCTGGAAAACAGTATGGAGGTTCCTCAAAAAGTTGAAAACAGAGCTACCATGAGATCTAGCAATTGCACTACTGGGTATTTACCCCAAAGATACAAATGTAGGGATCCAAAGGGGTACGTGCACCCCGATGTTTATAGCAGCAACGTCCACAATAGCCGAACTGTGGAAAGAGCCAAGATGTCCATTGACAGATGAATGGTTAAAGAAGATGTGGTATATATATACACTGGAATATTATGCAGCCATCAAAAGGAATGAGATCTTGCCATCTGCAATGACGTGGATAGAACTGGAGGATGTTATGCTGAGCGAAATAAGTCAATCAGAGAAAGACATATATCATATGACCTCACTGATATGAGGAATTCTTAATCAGGAAACAAACTGAGGGTTGCTGGAGTGGGGGGTGGGGTGGGAGGGATGGGGTGACTGGGTGATAGACACTGGGGAGGGTATGTGCTATGGTGAGCGCTGTGAATTGTGCAAGACTGTTGAATCACAGATCTGTACCTCTGAAACAAATAATGCAATATATGTTAAGGAAAAAAAAAAGAAGAAGATAGCAGGAGGGGAAGAATGAAGGGGGGGAAATCGGAGGGGGAGACGAACCATGAGAGACGATGGACTCTGAAAAACAAACTGAGGGTTCTAGAGGGGAGAGGGGTGGAGGATGGGTTAGCATGGTCATGGGTATTAAGGAGGGCATGTACTGCATGGAGCACTGGGTGTTATACACAAACAATGAATCATGGAACACTACATCAAAAACTAATGATGTAATGTATGGTGATTAACATAACAATAAACAATTAAAAAAAAAATACTGCTTTGGCTATTCAGGGTCTTCTGTGGTTCCATACAAATTTTAGGATTATTTGTTCTAGTTCTGTGAAAAATGCTGTTGGTATTTTGATAGGGATTGCATCAAATCTGTAGGTTCCTTTGTATTTCTGTGTTATTGTTATTTCTCCTTTTTCATTTCTGATTTTGTTTAAGTCCCCCCCCCTTTTTTTTTTGATGAGTCTGGCTGAAGGTTTATCAATTTTGTTGATCTTTTTGAAGAACCAGCTCCTGGTTTTATTGATCTGTTCTGTTGTTTTTTTAGTTTCTATTTCATTCATTTCTGCTTTAATCTTTATTATTTCCTTCCTTCTACTGGCTTTGAGTTTCATTTGTTCTTTTTCTAGCTCTTTAAGATATAAGGTTAGGTTGTTTGAGATTTTTCTTGCTTCTTGAGGTAGGTCTATATTGCTATAAACTTCCCTCTTAAAACAGCTTTTGCTGCATCGCAAAGATTTTGGACCATCGTGTTTTTGTTTTCATTTGTCTCCATGTATTTTTTTATTTCCTCCTTGACTTCTTGGTTGACCCATTCAGTGTTTAGTAGCATGTTATTTAACCTCCATGTATCTGTATTTTTTTCCAGATTTTTTTTTTTTTTGGTTGATTTCTAGTTTCATAGCACTGTGGTCAGAAAAGACGCATGGTATGACTTCAGCTTTTTTAATTTGTTGAGACTTGTTTTGTGGCCTAATATGTGATATATTCTGGAGAATGTTCCATGTGCACTTCAAAAGAATATGTTTTCTGTTCTTTTAGGATAGAATGTTCTGAATATACCTGTCAATTCCATCTGGTCCAATGTGTCATTCAAAGCCACTGTTTTCTTATTGATTTTCTGTTTGGATGATCTATCCATTGATGTAAGTTGAGTGTTAAAGTCCCCTACTATTATTGTATTACTACTGATTACTTCCTTTATATTTGTTATTAGCTGCTTTATGTATTTGAGTGCTCTCATAAATACTTAAAATTGTTATATCTTCTTGTTGGATTATTCCCCTTATGATTATGTAGTGTCCTTCTCTGTCTCTTGCTACATTCTTTAAGATTTTTTTTTTATTATTTGAGGAGAGAGAGAGAGAGAATGAGCAGTGGGGAGGGGCAGAGGGAGAGAAAGAGAGAGAAGTAGGCTCCCCACTGAGCAGAAAGCCTGATGCGAGGCTCAATCCCAGGACCTGGAGATCATGAACTGAGCCGAAGGCAGATGCTTTACCAACTGAGCCACCCATGCGCCCCTCTTGTTATATTCTTTGTTTTAAAGTCTATTTTGTCCAACATAAGTATTGCTACCTTGGCTTTCTTTTCACTTCCATTTTCATGATAAATGCTTTCCTATCCCTTTCCTTTTGATTTGCATGTGTCTTCAGGTCTGAAATGAGTCTCCTATAGGCAGCATATAAATGGGTCTTGTTTTTTAATGCATTGTCACCCTATGTCTTTTGAGTGTTTAGTCTATTTACATTCAAAGTAATTATTGATAGGTATGTATTTATTGCCATTTTGTTACTTATTTTGTGGCTGCTTTTGTAGTTCTTCTCTGTTCCTTTCTTCTCTTGCTCTCTTATGATTTGCTGGCTTTCTTTAGCCATATACTTGGATTCCTTTCTCTTTATTTTTTGTATATTTACTAGTGGTTTTTGATTTGTTACCATTAGGTTTGTATATAACCTCTTAGGCACATAGCAGTCTATATTAAGTTGACGGTCACTTAAGTTTAAACCCATTCTTTACTACCCACCCCCCACCATGTTTTAGGTATATGGTGAATCCCTTGACTGATTTTTATAGATATACTTAATTTCACTGCTTTGGTGCTTCCTACTTTCTTACTCCTGCTTATGGTCTTTCCTTTCCACTCAAAGACTCCCATTTAATATTTCTTGAGAGCTTGTTTGGAGGTTCTAGTGGGGGGGGTGCAGCTACTTGTATACCCTTGGGTTGTCCTCTTCGACTGAGCACGCAGCTTTGGGAGGGATGCACATGGAGCGGTGAGGGAGGAAGGGGACACCCGCCTAGCCAACCAGATCAGCCAAATCAACCCTGGCGATCAGTGGGGTGACAGATGTCACAGCCAGATCGCCCTCACATCCCCATTTAATATTTCTTGTACGGCTGGTTTAGTGATCATGGATTCCTTTAACTTTTGTTTGGGAAACTCTCTCTCTTTCTGTTCTGAATGACAGCCTTGCTAGAAAGAGTATTCTTGGCTGGGTTTTTTTTTTCCTCTCTCTCTCTCTTTTTTTAATTTAAATTCAATTAGCCAATATATAGTAAATCATTAGTTTCAGGTGTAGACTTCAATAATTCATCAATTGCATATAACACCCAGTGTTCATCACATCATGTGCCCTCCTTAATGCCCATCACCCAATTACCCCATTCCCCCACCCACCTCCACTCCAGCAACCCTGAGTTTGTTTCCTATAGTTAAGAGTCTCTCATGGTTTGTCTCCCTCCCTGATGACTTCCCATTCAGTTTTCCCTCCTTTCTCCTATGATCCTCTGCAATGTTTCTTATATTCCACATATAAGTGAAAACATATAATTGTCTTTCTCTGATTGATTTGTTTTGCTCAGCGTAATACCCTCCAGCAGTTCCATCCACGTCAATGTAAACGGTATTCTTGTATATATGTACATACACCACATCTTCTTTTTCCATTCATCTGTCGATGGACATCTGGGCTCTTTCCACTGCTGGCTATTGTGGACATTGCTGTTATAAACATTGGGGTGCATGTGCCCCTTTGGATCATTACATTTGTATCTTTGGGGTAAACACCTAGTAGTGCAATTGCTAGGTCAGAGGGTAGCTCTATTTTTAACTGTTTGAGGAACCTTCATACTGTTTTGTGAGTAGCTGAATCAGTTTGCATTCCCACAAACAGCATAAGAGGGTTCACCTTTCTCCACATCCTCACCAACATTTGTTGTTTCCTGACTTGTTAGTTTTAGCCATTCTGACTGATGTGAGGTGGTGTCTCATTACGGTTTGATTTGTATTTCCCTGATGCCAAGTGATGCTGAGCATTTTTTCATGTGTCTGTTGGCCATTTGTATATGTCTCCTTTGGAGAAATGTCTGTTCATGTCTTCTTCCCATTTCTTGACCGGATTATTTGTTTTTTGGGTGTTGAGTTTGGTAAGTTCTTTATACATCTTGGATAACTAGCCCCTTTTTTTTCTTTAAGATTTTTTATTTATTTGAGAGAGAGCGAGACAGAGAGAGCATGAGTCGGGAGGAGAGGGAGAAGCAGGCCCTCCATGAGTAGGGAGCCTGACGCAGGGCTCAATCCCAGGACCCTGGCATCACGACCTCAGCCAAAGGCAGATGCTCAACCAACAGAGCCACATGAGCGCCCCAGATACAAGCCCTTTATCTGATGTCATTTGCAAATATCTTCTCCCATTCAGTAGGTTGGCTTTAGTTTTGTTGATTGTTTCCTTTGCTGTGCAGAAGCTTTTTATCTTGATGAAGTCCCAATAGTTCATTTTTGCTTTTGTTTCCCTTACCTTTGGAGACGTGTGTAGCAAGAAGTTGCTGCAGCTGAGGTTGAAGAGGTTGCTGTCTATGTTCTCTAGGATTTTGACGGATTCTTGTCTCACATTTAGGTCTTTCATCCATTTTGAGTTTATCTTTGTGTATGGTGTAAGAAAATGGTCCAGTTTCATTCTTCTACATGTGGCTGTCCAATTTTCCCAGCCCGATTTGTTGAAGAGACTGTCCTTTTCCCATTGGGTATTCTTTCCTGCTTTGTCGAAGATTAGTTGACCATAGAGTTCAGGGTTCATTTCTAAGTTCTCCATTCTGTTCCACTGGCTGTTTTTTTTTTTTTTCCTTTTAGCACTTTGAATGTATCATGCCACTCTCTTCTGGTCTGAAAAGTTTCTGATGAAAAATCACCTTACAGCCTTACAGGGTTTCCCTTGTACGTGGCTGTTTTCTCATCTTACTTTTAAAATTCTCTCCTTATCACTACTTTTTGCCATTTTAATTACAATATGTCTTGATGTGGACCTCCTTGTGTTGATTTTGCTGGGGGCTCTCTGTACCTCCTGGATCTGGATTTCTGTTTCCTTTCCCAGATTTGGGGAGCCATCAGCTATTATTTCTTCAAATAAATTTCCTGTCCCCCTTTCTCTCTCTTTTCCTTCTGGGATCCCTATAATGCAAATGTTAAGTAATGTTCTAATTCTTAAACTGAGTAGTAGATGCATAAGTTTTCATTGCATTATGCTCTATACCCTACACTATATTCTTTTGGATATATCAACTATTTTATAATTTTAATTAGGTGGAAAGCAAGTCATGCAAAATCCCTTCTGAAACTGAGGATAGAGGTGGCAAGTGTAGAAATATAAATACACACACGCACATAATTAAGAGACATCTAACAAAGAGTAAGAAAATAAATCACTGGGATGCCTGAGTGGTAAAGTTGGTTAAGCGACAGACTCTTGGTTTCAGCTCAAGATCACGATCTCAGGGTTGTGAAATCGAGCCCCACATTGGGGCTCCACTCAGCATGGAGTCTGCTTCAGATTCTCTCTCCCTTTGCCATTCCCCCTTGTGCTCTCTCTCTCTCTCTCTCAAATAAATAAATAAATCTTAAAAAAAAAAAGAAAAATTACATGTAGTTATAAAAGTTAAGTCTCACTTTTATTAAAAAGAATAAAGTCATTGATATTTAGTCTGTCCAGCCAAATCTGGAATGCCCCAGAGGCTTTTGAATGGCCTTTAGAGTTAGAACTCTTAGAGAAATGGGAACATTTTCTTTCTAGAGTTTTTTCCCTCCTAAATTATATTTGCTGCTTTTCTCTGTTCTATAGTCACAAGTACACCTCTAACTTTAGGCCCCTCTCATATATAAATTATAAGGAAGAATGGACAAGACAGGAGTATGCTTTAGAAAGTTTACTATGAAGAAAAAAACAACCCCAAACTACAGCACGAATTTGATATAAGAGATATAAAAAACACATAGGAAATTTGACCCTGACATTTAAGATTGTTTCCTTATAAGAAAACCAAACAAAAGAACAAAGTTAGCCAAAATGGTAAAAATTACTCTAATTTTTACAACACTATTAATTAGTTCCAAATGTGACAATATATAAACTAAAATATAAAACTACGGGTACCATTTTGAACACCTGAAAAAAATTAGTAAACTCATATATTTCCTTAGATTAGCTAAACTTCTTTTTTCAGGAGACTAATATCACAGAGTTATTCCAAACATAGCACTAAAAGCAGAAATCACATAAATTCAAAATTATCTTGGGAATACCTCATATCATCCATAAAGTATAACACTATCTTGCAATAAATCCAACACAACCAGGGATTTTTTTCTGGTATGGAACAGTTTGCTATTTTCAACTGAACACAGTTGAAGTCACTGGCTTATGCTTAGGAGCTATGCCATGAGAAAAGCATCTACCTAGCACTAGAACCACATGGCATGCTCATACTATGGGAGGCACAAAAATGCTGTAGAGAAGAAACTCACTGAGTAGTATAGCAAAGAGAACCTAAATTTAAATTTAATTTAATTGCTTTTAACTATTTTACCATTCTCTGAAGAAAGATGGTTGAATGTGAATATATATAATTCTGTATTATTCCTCACATTTGTATTCCAGAATTCTACAAGGAAAGTTATGGGGAAAAAAACAGACTGACTGTCCATTGCCAAAAACATTTTTTTGGTTCACTCACTAAAATTTAAGCTAAAAATACCATATCAAACCACCATTACCTTAAAGTAGAATATTGTACCACATGCATAAAGTATTTCATTTTTAAATTTTCTTTCTTTGATTTCTATTTATGATGTGTAAAATGCATTCAAGTTATGACACCTAGAATGAAGAAAAATCCTTTTTAAAAATTTTTTTAAAGATTTTATTTATTTGAGAGAGAGAGAGCACGAGCTAGTGAGTGAGAGAGAGAGAGCATGAGCAGGGGGGAGGGGGAGGGGGAGAGGGAGAAGCAGACTCCCCACTGAGCAGGGAGCCCAGGATCATGACCTGAGCCCAAGGCAGATGCTTAACCAACACAACCACCCAGGCACCCCCAAAATCCTTTTATTTCATCAAGTAAGTAAAAAAAAAATATGTAAGGAATCCTAGACTCCATGGCCAAAGGATTCAGTGTAGGTCATCTAGTCAATCTCCTATTCGATCAATGACTCCTAAGAATTCTGGATTACATTAAATATTGGTCTAACTGGCATAATCTGCCTACCAGGAAACAATTTATAACCTATTAAGTTGTATCACTGGCTCAGTGTTCCACTTAAGAGCTGAGCCAAATGAACAGCAAGAAAGTACTGCTTCATCACCAACAGTAAAATAAAAATGCCCAATACTAAACTTACAGGATTAATAAAATTCATTTTAAAAGTTCAGTTTTGTGATAAAAAATAATTTACAAATTAAATTCATGTAAAGGTAGAAAGAACAAAGGGATGGTTTTGTTTTTTAAACCTACTTCCGAAAAGAAACATTCATTTAGTTCCTATATATACATAGGTATTGGTGAATTTGAAATTTGTTGATATTCCAGTTCAACTTTTTTTAGTAGGCTATTTATGTTCGGGTATCCTGAATATACAATACTGCCTTATTTCAGAAACTCTGCCATCTGTGGCATTTTCAAAGAAAAAATTTTAAAAGCAGATTATTCTAATTTTTCAATAGCTAAAACTAAAAATTGTTTTGCTTAATCAGCTGTCACACCAGAGGTTTAAAAACAACAAATTAATCTTGGCTGTCCTAAAGACTGGTATTTGAGAAGGGAACACTGTCACAGTTTGAATATTGAAACTCTCCAGCCACATACTTCCAGCCCTAATTGCCATTTAGACCATGTGTTCTTGACCAGGGCATCACGAATCGTACATGCTCTTTAGATTTAGCAATGCCCTAAGATTATGTACAAATCTGAATGTGCATGTGTCTGTGCACTTTCCAGGGCCAGATTGTTCCACTTTCATCAGAATCTCAAAGGATAATGTAACTACCCAAAACTTAAGAACCGTGGATTAAAACAGTATTTCGTGATCCTTATCTACCATTTGACTTTAATTTTCAGTTTCTGCCTTCATTCTAATCTTCCCACTCATGTTGTCCACAAAATTCTTTCTTTGGTTTTGATATGTGGCTTCTTTATTCACTCTTGAAAGATAGTAAGGAAAAACTAGAGCTTCATAAAATGAGGAAAGAACCTGTCTACTTGAACAGCGGTCAAAGGTGGCTTCAAAAATTGAATCTGTAATATTTAAGAAACATTTTTTTAAAAGCCATCTCTTCCAAGAACTTTGTCTTTCAGTTAGTTACACAACCAATTTTATCTTTTAGTTGATCTCTTGCCTTTCAATTGAGAAAACAATTGGTGAACTGAATTTTCGATTCAGCTATAATCACCTTTACCTTTTAAGGCATGTTAAGACTTAACATAAAAATATATATGACAAAAAAAATAATAATAATAACATCACCCCTAACCCCACAATACAAATACACATAACTGACTTCATTAAGATGGTGTTCCTTCAAGAATTAAACCTTAATTTACTTATAAAACAAAATGGTTTTCCTCTGATATAGCAAGGACCGATTTAGCAAGGAACATCCTGATTAAAAAGGGCAGAATTGCTGAGAATGCTATCCTACTTTTACACTGACTTCCCTCCTCTAAGCATCTGTTAAGTGTGGGATGAGAAAAAGGTGCTGGAATCTGGAGAGGCAGACTAGAATAAAAATATATTTGGTTCCAAGAATTTAAAAGAGAGAGACAGAAATGTCACTGGAAAAATTACAGAAATAAGAAGGTTAAAAACAGCTCTCCTCCCCTTTAACTGACAAATAACTTCACATATTATCTACACACATCACCTCTTCAATTCTTTAACCCTCTGGGATCTCTTTTCTTTCCCTCACAATCCTCTCCCCTTATCCAAGACATTAACATAAGACTTGTAAAATATTATCTTAAATCGGTCCACTGCTCTTTATCTCCACCATCAGAACCAAGGTCCAAAACAACTTTGCCTCTTACCTGACTAGTATATGCCTCCTTCTGATCAACTGCGTACAAAGTAGCCAATGTCATCTTTAAAAATGTAAAATGGGGGCGCCTGGGTGGCTCAGTCGGTTAAGCGGCTGCCTTCGGCTCGGGTCATGATCCCGGAGTCCTGGGATCGAGTCCCACATCGGGCTCCCTGCTCTGCGGGGAGCCTGCTTCTCCCTCTCCCTCTGCCTACTTGTGTTCTCTCTCTGTCAAATAAATAAATAAAATCTTTAAAAAAAATAAAAATAAATAAATAAATAAATAAATAAATAAAAATGTAAAATGGATCATAGCACTGCATAATAGTTCCAAGGCTATCTAATGCATCTTCAAATTCAATCCAAACTCTCAGCATTTAAGAAGTCAGTATGGCAGAATAATTCACATTGCCTAAGAAAAAGTGCTTGGAACAGTGCCCAGAACACCACAAATGCTGAGTAAATGTTAGCATATTAAGCTACAGCTTAATATACCTGCCTGCCTCTCTTACCTTGAGGTGACAACTCTCCACCAACTATGAGCCTTTCAGTTAACTGAAAGCTCTTTCCCACTTTGGGCCTGCTATTTCCCTCTGTCTGAAATGCTTTTCTCAGTCCCTTCAACAACTTCTTTCACTCATTAATCAAGTCCTCAACCTAAATGTCTTCTCGCTGATGAAGCCCTTCGTTCTTCCTCTTTCTAAATGCCATTCTCTGTTATTCTGTATTGTACTACTCTTTTTATTTCCTTCCCAGTGTTTATATTTTGTAATTTTTTTTTTGTTTCATTGGTTAAACTCTTGAACATCACCAAATGACTAAGCATTGATCCAATGAATTCTCTAACTTGCTTAATGTAGGAATCATTGGATTCTGTTCTTTCTATCCAAAATGTAGGTATTTATCTCCTCTTACCAACAAGCTAAGAAAACTGGTCACTAATATAAATATGTCCCAGCCCATGCTATGATTCATTATATGTACACACTTCTCTTAATTGTTAATTAAACACTGTGTCCAACAATATATTATGCTAGGTGGTGGAACAACAGGTACCGGGATGAGAAACTAAAGATTATTTCCACCCTTAAGGTCTTTAAGATTTTTTACTTATTGATTTGAAAGAGAGCAGAGTGAGTGAGAACACGAGTTGGGTGGCGGAGAGGCAGAGGGAGAGGAAGAAGCTGGCTCCCCGCTGAGCAAGGAGCCCGATGTGGGGCTCAATCCCAAGACCCTGGGGATCATGACCTGAGCCAAAGGCAGACACTTAACAGGCTGAGCCACCCAGGCACCCCCATCCTTAAGGTCTTGAATGATATAAACATAGGATAGGAAAGACAAAGAAGAGGAGCATTTCAAGCAGGGGATGGGGTGGAATGAAGTGTCATGATATATACGTAAAAATGTATATTTCACCAAAACTAAGATACCAGAGATTGCAGGATATGTTGCACTAAGGAAAAAATGCTGCCAAAATTAATTAATTGTTCCTTAATTGTGAAATATCACCAGTAATAAGATGCATACCAATATGAGAGATGGATCCCAGTTCAGAGATATTAAAGTGTAAGGCAAAGAGGAAGAGGAGAAGGAAAGAAGGGGGAGGAGAAGAAAAATGACCATTCAGTTATTAATGTAAAACCAGTCTTCCAAGAATCTCAAAAAATCTCAGTGATATGGAATATTGGTTATTCACTAAAGTCTGTGATCAGGAAGGGGAGGAAAAGCCCCCAGAAAGAATGTTCACAGAGCAACATGCTTTCTTACTGTTCATTTGCCTTGCATATTTTTGCCTTTCCCTTTATTTTTAGCTTTTCTAAATCATTCTGTACATCTCTTATAATACAGCACAGAGTTGAGTCTTGCTTTGTGATCCAAACTGAAAATCCTGCATTTTTTGAAAGGTATGTTAAATATAATAAAAAGATAAATCTTTTAAAATCTACGTATTTCAAAACTTGCTGACTGACTTGTGGACTTGTGGATCACAGGCTGTGATTTAAAAAAGCAAGTATAACTAAAAATTATAATAGCAAATTAAAAACCTTATATATAGTTAAAAATAATTAGGGGTGCCTGGGTGGCTCAGTCAGTTAAGTGTCTAACTCTTGATTTCAGCTCAGGTCACGATCTAGGGGTCGTGGGATCAAGCCCTGCATCAGACTCTGCACTTAGCATGGAGCCTGCTTGGGATTCTCTCTCTCTCTCCCTCTCTCCCCAACCCTGCCTTGCCCCTCCCCCTCTAAAAAAATAGTAATAACATTGAAAATATTCCGTTTCAAACCTTATGAACTACTTATAAATGTATAGCTTTAAATGCTTATATTAGAGGGGCACCTGGGTGGCTCAGTCAATTGAGCATCTGGCTCTTGGTTTCAACTCAGGTCATGATCTCAGGTTGTGGGATCGAGCCCTACATCAGGCTCCAAGCTCGGTGCAGAGTCTCCTTGTCCCTCTCCCTCTACTCCTCCCCCCCCCCCAGGCTTGCTCTCTCTCTCAAATAAATAAATAAAATCTTTTTAAAAAAATGCTTATGTTAGAAAAAAGCCGAATAAGTGGTGAATTAAGCATCTATCTGAAGGAATCAGAAAAAGAAAAAAGAAAACCCAAAGAAATTTGAATAAAATTCCACTTCCAGTAACACACTAGGCTAGATTATTCACCCAATTCTCTCACTGAAAACAGCTAAAAGTGATGGGTAAAATTTTATTGCAAAAAATATTAAAAGCACTGAAGAGCTGACAAGATCATAAAGGAATAACCAGACCAAAATCTATGAGAAAGCAGAAACTCAAAGAGATAAGTGGCATAATGAAATTGTTTTTATCTTGTATACATCTGCCTAACTCACAAATTAAGCTTTAATTTTGATAATCTCTTGGGAGAGAAGAGAAATCAAAGAATAAGACCCACCCCAAATGGAAAATCTAACAAGAGATCCTTTCTCCATAAAGCTAGGACCCCCCCATCCAAAAGTTTCATGCTCAGGAAAAGACTGAACAGGAAAAGTAAACCCAGGCCACCCCTTCATCACCAAAGGACAAGGAAATTTGTCTTCCGGATGCAGAAGAGAACAAGGATTCCCAAGAGGTTGTAAAGAAAAGCAGGCCCAGACACGTATTTGCAATCCAAAGTCACCCCAATAGGGTGGTCCAAAACCTCAAAGGATAAATTTAGTCACCAAATTGCAGTACCTTGCGATATCTGGGGGGAAAAAAACTAAAGGTATATCCTCTTGAAGCAATGTGTTTCCTTCCTGGGCCTCAAAGAAGAACCACAAATATTTTTTCCAGGGAAAATAAGCAATTCATAGTAAAAGACCCACACAGTATAAATAAAAAGAAATCTATACCTAGACACAGCATATGAAACTTCAGAAAACCAAAAAATAAAAGAGTTCAAAAGCAGCAAGATGTAAAAACAAAACAAAACACAACACATTCACTTAACTGAATAATTATTAGGCAGCTGATTTATCAATAGCAACAATGGAAAGAATTATCTCTTTCAATGATTACAAAAACACTGCCAGCCCATAATTTTATACCTAATGAAATATCTATCCAAAAAAAGTGACATAGATTTCAGACAAAATAGCTGAGAGTTTACTACAGAAAATCCCATTAAAGAGAATTCTAAAGAAAAAAAGTCTCCAAAAAGAAAGAAGTGATCCAGATGGAAAAATCTGAATTCCCTGGAAGAATCAAGAGCACACAAAGTTGGAACTGACATCAAATTCAGAGGTTCACTATCATCATTTTCTGCCATGTAGACTGAATAGTAGAAAAGCCAGTGGACAACAAGAGGAAAGGAAGACTCAAAGGAGAAAGGAAGACTCAAAGGAAAAAGAAGGAAGGTCCTGGTAGCACTGTAAGCCCCTGGGTCCAGCTGTTCCCACAGCCTACTGAAATCCTGTCCTTGGAAAATATGAGATACCCTAATGTTAGATTCTGCTTTTCACTTAAAAGTGTGTAAAGGAGGGGCGCCTGCCTGGGTGGCTCAGTCCGTTAAGTGTCTGCCTTCAGCTCAGGTCATGATCCCAGGGTCCTGGGATCAAGCCCCACACTGGGTTCCCTGCTCCACAGGAGGCCTGTTTCTCCCTCTCCCTCTGCCCCTCCTTGTGTTCCCTCTCTCGCTGTGTGTCTCTCTGTCAAATAAATAAAATCTTTTTTTTTTTTTAAGATTTTATTTATTTATTTGAGAGAGAGAATGAGATAGAGAATGAGAGCACAAGGGGGGGAGCAGGAGAGGGAGAAGCAGACTCCCCGCTGAGCAGGGGAGCCCGATGCGGGACTTGATCCCAGGACTCCAGGATCATGACCTGAGCCGAAGGCAGTCGCTTAACCAACTGAGCCACCCAGGTGCCCAAATAAAAAAAATCTTAAAAAAAAAAAAAGTGGGGCGACCTGGGTGGCTCAGTCGTTAAGCGTCTGCCTTCGGCTCAGGTCATGATCCCAGGGTCCTGGGATCGAGTCCCACATCGGGCTCCCTGCTCCGCGGGAAGCCTGCTCTTCCTCTCCCACTCCTGCTGCTTGTGTTCCTGCTCTCGCTATCTCTGTCTCTGTTAAATAAATAAAATCTTAAAAAAAAAAAAAATGTGTAAAGGAGAAAGGCCAAAAATTAATAAACAAAGAAAACATACAATAGAGAAAATCAAAGTCAAGCACTGGTTTTTGATAAAGCTAAGAAAATATATAAACCCTCTAATAAGACTGATGAAGGAAAACAGAAGTCACAAAAAATATTAGGAATAAAAAAGAGAAATACTAAGCAGAAATTTAAAAGATAAGAAAAGAATGAACAACTTTATGCCAAATACAGACAAAATGGATGGATTCCTAAAAAAGAAAATTTTTTTTCTAAAAACTGCCCTAACTAGAAACAGAAATTTTAAATAAAACCATTTAGAAAACTGAATACATACCTCCTCAAAAAATACTAAGCCCAGACAGTTGGAACAGAAGTTTGACCAAACTTTCAAGAAACAGATCATTTTAGTCTTATATAAATCCTTAGGGGAGGCAGGGGAAGGAAAGGAATAGTTCCCAACTCATTCTTTGAGGCTGCTATAATCTGAATACCAAAATCAAAGATAACATAAGAAATAAAATTATGGGGGGCGCCTGGGTGGCTCAGATGGTTAAGCGTCTGCCTTCAGCTCAGGTCATGATCCCAGGGTCCCGGGATCGAGCCCCACATCGGGCTCCCTGCTCGGCGGGGAGTCTCCTTCTCCCTCTTCCTCTGCCTCTCCCCACTGCTCCTGCTCTCTCTCTCTCTGTCTCAAATGAATAAATAAAAAAAAAAAAAAGAAATAAAATTATGGGCCAATATCACCCATGCACTTAGATGCAAAAATCTAAATGAAATACTAATAAACTAAATCCACTTGCATATGAAAAAAGACCATCATATTAAGTTTGGTTCATTCCAGCAATGCAAGGATAATTCAACATAGGAAAACCTATAAATGCCATTCACCACCTTAACAGAATAAGGAAGGACAACCATATGATCTTCTCACAAGTATAGAAAAAGTGGTAAGATTTAATACTCATTCTTCACAAACAAAAAACATCTCAGCCAACTAGCAACAGAAATGTCTTTAATGGGGCACCTGGGTGGCTCAGTCGTTAAGCGTCTGCCTTCAGCTCAGGTTATGATCCCAGGGTCCTGGGATCGAGCCCTTCCCTGTTCCACGGGAAGCCTGCTTCTCCCTCTCTCACTCCCCCTGCTTGTGTTCCCTCTCTCGCTATGTCTCTGTCAAATAAATAAAATCTTTAAAAAAAAAAAAAAGAAATGTCTTTAACCTATAGAGCATCTATCAGAAATCTACAGTAAACACTATGCTTAACAGTGAAACATAAGAAGCACTTATGAATGGCATTTAATTTTAAAAATTAAGTGCAACATAAGAATGCCCACTATTAACACTTGTATTGAATACTGTACTGGAATTCCTAATTAGCACAGTAAGGCAAAAAAAAGAAAAGATGTAACTACTGGGAAGGAAGACACAATTTGCATTCACAGTATTTTAATAAAATAATTTAATAAGGTGACTGAACATAGATCTGTATTATATACCAAAAAAGCTTACATCAGCAAATAAAAAATGGAAAGGAAAAACAAAAGAGGAAAAATATACTATTTATGATAGTAACAAGAAATATGATATCTAATCATTCAAAGAGAAGACCTGAGAGACATTTATGGAGAAAAAGAAAAAACTTTACTGAGAGATATTTTTAAATATTTAAATAACTAGAAAGACATACCATGTTCAAGGATAGTAAGACTCAGTATCATGAAATAAAGAGAATTAAATGCCATGTGTACATTAAAAGTTACAAAGATCTCTAAAAAAAAAAAAGTTACAGAGATCTTGGGCTCATATACAAGGCAAGTCCCATTTTATTTATTTATTTTTTTAAAAGATTTTATTTATTTACTCGGGAAAAAGAGAGAGAGCACAAGCAGGGAAAGGGGCAGAGGGAGAGGGACAAGCAGACTCCCTGCTGAGCAGGGAGGCCGACACAGGGCTCAGTCCCAGGACCCTGAGATCATGACCTGAGCCGAAGTCAGACGCTTAAGTGACTGAGGCACCCAGGTGCCCTACAAGGCAAGTCCCATTTTAAAATTATAGCTTTGGAATATTTGCATACCTTGGCTAAATTACTACCATTTATGGGTATTTTTGCAATTGGTATAAACTTCTTAGTCACTAATCACAGATATTTTAACTGAATTGTAGTAATAGTGGATATGGCACTTCAGAATTCTTACAGTTGCAATAAAGAAGTATGAGTGAAGAGTATATGATCAGTACACGGCTGAGTTCTAGCTGAATGTGCTGTGGCCCCATTGGTTCAAAGAACAATCAGTGTGCACATTCAACACAATGTTAAGTTCTGGTAACTACTCCTGCAAGTGATGAAATGTTGCTAACATTTTACATAACACATAAGGTTTTGGTTCTTGGTAATTATATGTGAACACTGCCAAAATATCTCCTTAAAAGCCACCTAAAAATGTAAACCTTTATTCTGAATATAAATTGCATCTATAAGAGGAAAACAGACAAAACACATTCATAATACAATGATCATATGGGGCTCATAGGGTATCTATAGTGGACCTATGTACAATCCTCATACATAAAATATACTTCTACGTGTGAGATCCATAAGCCGTTGTCCAGTTTGCTCTACCATAGATCTAAAATTGATCAAATGTATGATTTTCCTTAGGTCTAACTTACTCAAATTTAATTTCAGTTTATGTGAATTTTGTGATATCTTATATTGCTGCTTAAACTTTCCTTATTCAAATTCCTAATAGAATTAGAAGTAACAATCATTTGTTTTACTAACTGCTAGGAGATGATAATACCAGTAGCTAACATTTATTGAATGCTTACTATATGTCAGGCACTGTTTTAAGTGCTTTTGTATATATTAAATAATCTTCACAACAACTTTACCAGGTGGATCATATTACTATCACCATTTTACAGGCAGGAAAACTGAGGTACAGAAAAAGTTAAGTCACTTTCCCAATGTCACACAAGTAAGTGGAAAAGCTTAGGGGTTCATACCCAGGAGTCTGTCTCCAGAGCCCAGACCCTCAATTACTATGTTACACCTCTTTTCACAATATTTAAAAGATACATAAAATTATCATAGACAAAAAATTCACCATTAAAAAAATTATCAGTAACAGTTAACAACAGTTAAGCAGTATTAATAGCAATACAACTTATCATAGGTTGATACTTAACAGCTATTTCAAAGTTTCATGGCTATAATTAAGTTTTGAAGTTGGACAGACCTGGCTCTGAATCTTGGCTGTGCCCTTTACAAGCTGTGTGACTTTGGACAAGTTTCGTAACTTCACCAAGCCTCAGTTTCCTCATCTGTAAAATGAGAATAATAAACATCTCACAAAATTGTTGTTAGTAACATAATTGCTGCATTGCACTGATAGAGTAATTCCAAACAAAACATAGGTATACAAAATACAAAGAGGAGGTCCTCAATTTCCCCCAGAAAACAGGACTTTATTCTAATGATATAAGAAAGATGACCACTCCAAGTTACCACAGAAACTATAAAATCCACACTAATGTATAACCACAACCTCCTCTAATTCTAATAAATAATTCCCCTAGATACAAGTCAAATGCCTAAGAGGTAAATTACTGCATCTTTGAAATATGAAATACTGTATACACACAAAGAAAGAGACAAACAGAATAAACACTGTTGTTTGCTGACAACTCCCACAAATTCCATTCCACACATACCCTTTCTAACACTGGTAGTAAGTATTCAAGGGGCCCAAAATATGAAGAGCTGTGTCAACAAGGAGTGATTCCTGGCAATGGTAGGAAGGAATTTTTATAAGGAGGAAAAAAAAAGAAAGAGACATGCCATCAAAGCAGGGTAGAACTATTGTTACTACCAAGGAATGGCTACTCCATTTTTTTTTTTAAGATTTTATTTATTTATTCGACAGAGAGAGACACAGTGAGAGGGAACACAAGCAGGGGGAGTGGGAGAGGGAGAAGCAGGCTTCCCTCGGAGCAGGGAGCCTCATGCGGGGCTCGATCCCAGGAGCCTGGGATCATGACCTGAGCCGAAGGCAGACGCTTAACTGACTGAGCCACCCAGGCGCCCCATGACTACTCCATTTTAACTAGCATTTCACTGGTCAAACAAGTTGAAGTGTCACTATTGCTGACTTTGGAATCTCAATCAAATAATTTTATAATTAATAAATACATTTCTATTAATATCTGCATTTACCAGTAAATTATCTATAACATTATCTATTTGTTATACAGTCAGGTGTTTATTTGAAAGGTGTGGTTTTAGTAATACAATATAAAAACCTTTTTTTATTTTTTTATTATTATTATTATTATTATTTTTTGCAGTCCTGTTTATTGCAATACTATTTACAATAGGCAAGATACAGAAGCAACCTAAGTGTCATCAACAGACAAATGGATAAGAAAGATGTGGGGGTGGGTGTGGGTGTGTGTGTAAATGGAATACCATTCAGCCATAAAAAAGGATGAGATCGTGCCATTTGAGACAACATGGATGGGCCAAGAGGGTATTATACTAAGTGAAATAAGTCAGACTGAGAAAAACAAATGCTATATGATTTTACTTATGTATAATCTAAAAATAAATGAATAAACAAACAAACAAAAACAGAATCAGATCTATAAATAGAGAGAGCAAACTGATGGTTGCCAGAGAGGAGGAGGGTAGGGAGTTGGGCAAAATGGATGAAGGGGAGTGGGAAATACAGGTTTCTGGATATGGAATGAATAAATCATGGGACTAAAAGGAATACAGTCAATGGTACTATAATAGTGTTGTATGGTGACAGATGGTAGCTACACTTGTGGTGAACATTGCATAATGTATAAATACTTGTTGAATCACTATACTACACACCTGAAACTAATATAACATTGTGTATCAACTATACTCAAAATTTGTTTTAATCCAGAAAAGTATGAAAAAAATACCTTTAAATAATCTTTATTTCACAAATTTCTAGAACAAGGAAAAACTGTAAGCAATGTATTTGAATATGCCTCATTATTTTTAGAACCTTGTTAAAAACCTTTTTTTAAAAGGAATGATAGGAATAATGTTTTACATAAACCCTATAGAATAATTTTGTTAGAAGCTCATTGATACTATTATCAAGGTGAGTTTTTATGAATGTCACCAGTCTAATAAGAATTATACCAAGTATCAAAATAATTTATTACATAAAAATTATTAAAATGATTGTATGTCACTGTAGCTAAAGATTTAATAAAGAACTTCCACTCCCTAAAATATTCCCTTGCAACAAAAATAATTGCAAAAATGCCAACAGACACATGAAAAGATGCTCATCATCACTAATCCTCAGGGAAACTCAAATCAAAATCACAATGAGATATCAGCTCACACCTGTCAGAATGGCTAAAATCAACAACACACGAAACAGCAGGTGTTGGTGAGGATGTGGAGAAAAAGCAACACTTGTGCACTGTTGATGGAAATGCAAACTGGTGCAGCCACTGTGGAAAACAGTATGCAGGTTCCTCTAAAAGTTAAAAATAGAACTACCCTACAATCCAGCAATTGCACTACTGGGTATTTACCCAAAGAATACAAAAACACTAATTCAAAGGAATACATGCACTCCTATGTTTACAGCGGCATTATTTACAATAGCTAAGATATAGGAAGCAGCCCAAGTATCCACTGATTGATGAATAAATAAAGATGTGGTACATGTGTACAGTGGACTATTACTCAGCCATAAAAAAGAATGAAATCTTGCCATTTGCAACAACATGGATGGAGCTGGACAGTATTATGCTAAATGAAATAAGTCAGTCAGTGAAAGACAAATACCATATGATTTCACTCATATCTGGAATTTAAGAAACAAATGAGCAAAGGAGGAAAAGAAGAGAGAGAGACACACACACACAAAACAAGAAACAGACTCTTAGCTATAGAGAACAAACTGATGGTTACCAGAAGGGAGGTGTATGGGGGGATGGGTTAAACAGGTGATGGGGACTGAGCAACATACTTGTGATGACCACCAAGTGATGTATGGACTTGTTGAATCACTAAATTGTACATCTCAAACTAATATTACACTGTAAGTTAACTAACTGGAATTTAAATAAAAACTTTCAAAATATAAACAAAAAAATTATAAAAATGGTCTTCAAATTTTCTTAATAAATTTATTAAAGTATTTGCCTGAAACATGGCAATCTGATTTTTACAAAGCACGCTTTTTAAAGAAAACTTATTAGTTATATAGGAAATGTTTAGGAAGTCCTTAAAAAAACCTACTGTACACATGTCAAAGGAAATGAATATAGGACAGTGAGGTGCTCAATGAGGTTACTTGGTCATGACAGAACTCCAAACAAAAATTCAGGTCCTTTTGCTCTGTATCTTAACAGTTTGGAATTTTTTTGCTTAATCAGCATTTCCTTCACTACTTTACTTTCTCTAAGTGATGAGAATAATTTTTGTACTTTTTAATGATTCTATAAATAACTAATAAAATCAAGTTGTTCAATCACAACTCCCATATATGAAAAGATGACTGTAACTTAGGAATTTTTAGGTAACTTTTTATCTTTATATAACTTGCAAATACCACCAATTATTTGCATTTTACCCCATTTGCTTTGTCATTCTCTCTTTCACACCTTTCTTTCTGAACCATGTGAGTGAGTTGCAGACATTGTACCTTTTTTTTTTTTTTTTAAGATTTTATTTATTTTTTGACAGAGAGACCGTGAGAGAGGGAACACAAGCAGGGGGAGTGGGAGAGGGAGAAGCAGGCTTCCAGTGGAGCAAGGAGCCTGATGTGGGACTCGATCCCAGGACCCTGGGATCATGACCTGAGCCGAAGGCAGACACTTAACTGACTGAGCCACCCAGGCACCCCACATTGTACCATTTTAGCACTCAATGTTTCCATGTACCTTCCTAGGAAGACCAGATAGATAACTACAGTACAGCTAACCAAATCAGTATTATATCAATGTTAAAATTTCTGTTACATAATTAGAGTCCATATTCAAATGCCACTAAGTGACTTAAAAATGTCCTTTAAAGCTGTTGATTTCCCCAGTCCAGAATCCAATTCAGGATCATGCACTGCATTTAGTGGTAATGTCTCTTTAGAATCCTATCTTAAGGAACAGTTCCTCAGTCTATGTCTTTTAAGACTAATACTTTTAAAGAATACAGACCAAATATTTTATAGAACATCCTTCAATTTACATTTGTCTGATGGTCTCTCCTGTTTAAATTCAGGTTATGCATTTTCTGTAGGAATGTCACAAAGTAACATTGGGTCCTTCACACACATATCAAAAGCTGCAAGAGGTTACTGTGTCCTATTATCGGTGATGCTAACTTTGATCACTTGGTTAAAGGGTATCCTGCCAAGTTTCTCCACTGTAAAGTTACTGTTTTTCTCCTTGCAGTAAGTTAGTATTTTGTAAGGAATTATCCTGAAGCTATATAAATATCACACTCCTCATCAAACTGTCACCCAACAGTTTGGTACCTGCAAATTATTCTTGTGTGAAGGTACTACTTAAATTGTTCTGAAGTGGTCATTTTCTAATTCCAACAGTTCTACATTTATTTGCAATTTTAAGGAGGAACCCTCCCTTCTCCCCCATTAAGTTACTCAATCTTAATAGAAAATAGTCAAAAAAAAAAAAAAAAGAAAGAAAGAAAGAAAATAGTTTTAAAATTGCCAATTTATACCATCACAAAATACCAGCCTACAAACTAGGGTTCCTTATTTGTTTATAGTTCTTTTTATCTTGAGTTTGAAAAATTTGTACTATCTTATCTTCAGTTATCTTCAGTGTGGTTACATTATTCACTTGAAACACAGGTTCATTTGTTTTCTATTTATATTTCAGATTTATCTTCATCTTTATTATATTTTCTGATTTTAAATATCTAAAACATCAGCATGATAATATTCCCTGATATTCTGAATTGATAGCATATACATTGCTACCAGCCATTCTCTCTCAACTAGAGCGTGTAATAATAGAGCTCGACAGTTTAGGAAGTATATTTCCCATAAGAAATGAGCCTTTCTGTAGCCAACTCCAGGTATCCATCATCACCCCACTCAGGCCCAGCTATTTTCTGGGAATTAACCATTTCTAGATATTGAAAGAAAGATAAAATAAAATGGATGAATCCTACCCAGCAATCTTACACAGATCATTACCTGTAAAACAGTTTTCAAACTGTGATACTTAAGATTCCACAGGGTGGAAGAGGACAGGAACCAATGGATAGAACTCTAAGTCCCTGCCATGGCTTCATTTAAAGCTGCTTTGCTCATATTGGTGTAATATATTGAGCTTCAGCCTGAGATTTTGGTTCATTCAGCTCACTCAGCAAATATTTACTGAGCATCTATGCTATCCCAGGCATTGTTCTAGGTGCTTCAGTGAAAAAAGCTTTTGTGGGACTTTAATTCTAATAAGTAAATTATATCATTAGTTAAAAGGTAAAAGTTATGGAAAAAATTCAGTAAGGTAAAGGCATTAAATATCAGGGTGGGCGGGAAAGGAACATAGTTTGCACTATTAGGGTGTTCAGTTTAGGTCTGAGAAAGGAAGCCTTTCTTTTATATAAATAATTTTTTTAAGTTTGACAGTCACTAGAAGAGAAGAAGAGCAGCCCAATTTTCCACTCAGTGCTAACCCTGTGTCTACAGCTCAGGGACAGGCCATCAGAAAGAAAGGCATGAAACTTTTCCCTCCTTCTTTTACAGGATCTTATGCCAAAATCCAGGAATGTTTTGGTTGGTTTCCTCAATCCAGCTCCTCTTCTTTGTAAGTAACTGAATATTTCTCCTAGACTCTGGCAAACTCAGAAATACTAAATTTTAATTCTTCTTCAAACTAATTTAGTGGGAAATGGTATAGGCAGTATCAAGGCTGGTAACCACTTTTAGACCCTTAAACTACATTAACTCTTATCCTGTCCAAATCACACTATCACTCCTGAGTTTACAATCCACAAAAGACTAAGATATCTAATCCTTCTCAGTTGTGCTAAGTCATATCACTCACATCTTAAACAACTGAGTTAGACTGAATCTAAGTGCAGAACTGTATAATAATCACAGGTTAACATTTAATCAGCTCTTACTAAGTGCCAGCTATTGTTTTATAAGACTTAACAGATATTACCTTTTTATACTTCATAACAACCCTATGTGATAAGTAACACCATTACTGCCATTTTATAGATGAAGAAACCAAGACATGGAGAGGTTAAATAACTGGCTCAAGGTTACACAGTGTACAAATGGGAAAGCTGGGATTGCAACTCAGATAGTTTGTGCCATTACCTGTGCACATTAAATTGATTCTCAAAAAATCTTTACATAATGTGCTTTAAATTCTATCTTGCAGATTTAGCCAATTCAGCCTACAGAGGAAAAAAACTGGTCTTCAATTCTGTCATCCAACATATACATTATTTTTCAAAGCTTTAACTGAATATTTGATCAGCATGCCATGAGGGAGCCAATTATTAACAGAAATGTTATGAAAAATATTAGCAAATTGAACCCAACAATGTATAAAATAAATTTTACACCACAACCAAGTGGGATTTATCTCAGGTATGCAAGGCCGGTTCAACATTCAAAAATCATTTAATGTAATCCATCACATTAACAAGTTAAAAAAGCAAAGTCCCATGATCATATCAATAGATACAGAAAAAGCATTTGACAAAATCCAAATTCATTTATGATAAAAACTCTCCAGGAAACTAGGAATAGAGGGGAATTTCCTCAATCTACAAAAACCTACAGCTAACATCATACTTAATGGTTAGAACCTAGAAGACTTCCTGATAAGATCAAGAACATGGCAAAGATGTCTCCTCTCACCACTCCTTTTTAACATTATATTGGAAGTCCAGGCTAATGAAAAAAGACAAGAAAAGGAAATAAAATGTATACATACTGGGAAGGAAGAAATAAAACTGTCTTTGTTCACAGATGACATGATCGCATAAGCAGAAAATCCAAAAGAATTAAAAAAAAAAAAAAAGAACTTTTGGAACTAATAAGCAATCACAGCAAAGTTGCAGGATACAAGGTTAATACACAAAAGTCAATCAATTGTGTATAAATCAGCAATGAACAAGTGGAATTTGAAATTTAAAAACAATACATTTATATGAGCACCTTAAAAAATTAGACACTCAGGTATCATTTAGGGCAATTTAACAAAATATGTGTAAGATCTATATAAGGAAAACTACAAAACCCTAATGAACAAAATTAAAAATAAACTAAATTAATGTAGAAATATTCCATGTTCATGGATGGGAAGATTGTCAAGATAACAATTCTTCCCTACTTGAGCTATAGATTCAATACAATTCCAATCAAAATCCCAGCAAATTATTTTGTGGATATGACAAACTCATTCAAAAATTTAAAGCCCATGTCAACTATACTCAAATAAAAATATTTAAAGGTGATAAAAGTAAAATGTAAGGCCCACATAAATACAGTTAACTGATCTTTCATATAAAAGAGCGAAGATGATACAATGGAGAAAATACAATCTTAACAAATGGTACTAGAACAACTAGAAAAAAAATTTAGACATAGACTTTACACCCTTCTCCAAAAATTAAATCAAAATAGATCATAGACCTAAATATAAAATGCATAACTATGAAATTACTAGAAGATAACAGGAAGAAACCTAGATCACTTAGGTACAATAATGACTTTTTAAATGCAAGACCAAAGGCGTGATCTGTAAAAGAAAGAATTGAGGAGCTGGACTTCCTTAAAATTAAAAACTTCTGCTCAGCATAAGACACTGTCAAGAGAATGAGAAGACAAGCCACAGAATGGGAGAAAATATTTGCAAAAGATACATCTGATAAAGGACTATTATCCAAAATATACAAAGAACTCTTAACACTTAGCAATAAGAAAACAACTCGATTTAAAAGTGGGCAACAGACTTGACAGATATCTCAACAAAGATATACAGGTGGCAAATCAACATATAAAAAGATCTTCAACATCATATGTCATTCAGGAACTACAAATTACAACAATGAGATACCACTACACACCTATTATTAGAATGCCCAAAATCCAGAACACCAACACCACCAAATTCTAGCAAGGACGTGGAGCAACAGTAACTTTCATTTATTCTTGGTGGGAATGCAAAATGGTACCGCCACTTTGGAAGACAAGTTTGGCAGTTCCTTAAAAACTAAACATACTCTTACCATACGATCCAGCAATCCTCTTCCTTGGTATTTATCCAAAGGAGTTGAATACTTACATCCACACAAAACCTGCACATGGTTGTTTATAACAGCTTAATTCATAATTGCTAAAACTTGGAAGCAACCAAGAAATCCTTCAGTAGGTAAATGAATAAACTGTGATACATCCAGAGAATGGAATAATATTCAGCACTAAAAAGGAAAGAGCTACCAAACCAAGAAAAGACAAAGGGAAAACTTATGTAAGACAAAGAGAAAAGGCTACATATTGTATGACGGGGGTTGGTTGCCAAGGGCTAGAAGGTTTTTTTTGAGAGACATACAGGCAGAACACAGGTTTTAGGACACTGAAACCATTCTGTATAATATTGTAATCTTAGATACAGGTCATTATGTATTTGTCAAAATTCACTTAATATGTAACACAAAGGGTGAACCCTAATGAAAACTATGGACTTTGGGTATTAATGATATGTCACCATAACTTCATCGATTGTAACAAATGTACCACTCCAGTGCCCAAGGTTAATAGTCAGAGAGGTTGTGCATATGTGGGGGCAGAGGGAATATGTGAACTCTGTACTATCTGTTAAATTTTGCTGTGAACGTAGAGGTGCTCTTAGAAGTAAAGTCTTAAAAGGGGGGGGGGGGCCAGATCCAAAGAAGTACTTAAAATAGGCCAAAAAGACTTCTCTCCAAGATGAAGTAGGTAATGGAATCATATGTTTGCCTTTTGTACATTGCATGTTACCCGGTTATTAACTTCCCTACTAAACTATCAAGTAACCCACATTTCTAAATCTTACCCAAAAATATGTCTCAAAAGACCTACTGCCTCTTCCTGTATCAGACAAAAACACCTAAGTGCTGCTTCTTAATTTAGTTCTAGAATGATTTTTTAAACGTAGTTCATAAAAATTGTGAGGGGTGCCTGGGTGGCATAGTCGGTTAATTGCCCAACTTTTGATGAGATGGAGCCCCATGTCGGACACCATGCTCAGTGTGGCATCCACTTAGGACTCTCTCTCCCTCTGCCACCCCCACCACCTGCTTCTTCTCTCTAAAATAAATAAATAAATAAATGTTTTTTAAAAAATAAAAATAGGGGCACCTGGGTGGCTCAGTTGGTTAAGCCTCTGCCTTCAGCTCAGGTCATGATCCCGGAGTCCTGGGATCGAGCGGTGGGATTGAGCCCCGCATCAGGCTACTTGCTCAGCAGGGAGCCTGCTTCTCCCTCTCCCTCTGCTACTGCTCCCTGCTTGTGCGCTCTCTCTCTCTCTCTGTCAAATAAATTTTAAAAATCTTTAAAAAAAATAAAAATAAAGGGGCGCCTGGGTGGCTCAGTTGGTTAAGCGACTGCCTTCGGCTCAGGTCATGATCCTGGAGTCCCGGGATCGAGTCCCACATCGGGCTCCCTGCTCGGCGGGGAGCCTGCTTCTCCCTCTGACCCTCCCCCCTCTCATGTGCTCTCTCATTCTCTCTCTCTCAAATAAATAAATAAAATCTTTTAAAAAATAAAAAAATAAAGGGTGCCTGGGTGGCTCAGTTGGTTAAGCGACTGCCTTCGGCTCAGGTCATGATCCTGGAGTCCCGGGATCGAGTCCCGCATTGGGCTCCCTGCTCGGCGGGGAGCCTGCTTCTCCCTCTGACCCTGCCCCCTCTCATGTGCTCTCTCATTCTCTCTCTCTCAAATAAATAAAATCTTTAAAAAAATAATAAATAAATAAATAAATAAATAAATAAAAATAAAAATAAAAATAAAAAACATTGTGATTTGAACCAGAAAACATAAGTTCATTTACTCAACAAATTATGTATTGAGAAGCAATTATAGGACAGGTACTCTTCTAGACTATGGAGATAAGACAGAGAATGAACCAAAGTCTCTACCCTCCTGGTGGTGTATTGTATTTAGGGCGGCTGTAAAAATAATAAAGAAATAAATATATAATATGTTGTATATGAAGAAAATCAGAGTAAGAGGAAAGAAAGTGATGGGGTTAAGGGGGCAGGTGAAAAGGAGGACATTCTTTTATTTTTTTATTTTTATTTATTTATTTATTTTAAGATTTTATTTATTTGACAGAGAGAGACACAGTGAGAGAGGGAACACAAGCAGGGGGAGTGGGAGAGGGAGAAGCAGGCTTCCCACTGAGCAGGGAACCCAATGTGGGGCTCGATCCCAGGACCCTGGGATCATGACCGGAGTTGAAGACAGACGCTTAACGACTGAGCCACCCAGGTGCCCCAAGAGGACATTCTTTTAAATAAAAAGGTAATTCCCTCTTTGCTATTTAGGTCATATTTGAGCAGACAGATCTGAAGGTATTGGGTAGTGAGAGGGAAAACTCAAGTACACAGGTGGGAGAGAGCACTCTGGGTCAAAGGAACACCAAGTGCACAAGTCCTGAGGCAGAACTATGTCCAGTGTGTCAGAGGAATAGAAAGGCAATGATGAAGCTATAGCTTCCTAAGTGAAGGGAGAATAAGAAATGAGGTCAGAGGGCACCTGGGTGGCTCAGGTGGTTAAGCGACTACCTTTGGCTCAGGTCATGATCCTGGAGTCCTGGGATTGAGTCCCGCATCGGGCTCCCTGTTCAGCAGGGAGTCTGCTTCTCCCTCTGACCCTCCCCCCTCTCATGCTCTCTCTATCTCATTCTCTCTCTCAAATAAATAAATAAAATCTTAAAAAAAAAAAAAAAAAGAAATGAGGTCAGAAAGGAAGCCAACTGCTTTATATGGTTTCACAGGATATTGTGAGGGGAGAAATTAGGAGTCTGGCTGTTTAGCTTAATAAAATGTAAAAGAGTATGAATAAGATAGCAATTTATCAAATTTGCTTTTGAAAATAGCTAGCTCCAAGTCTATCACGCGTTACGTTCATCTTTAAATAGTCCTAATATCCAAGTCCGGAAGTAGTACCTCCTCTGCTTTTTCACTTCATGTATCATTTACTGTCTTTTACTATAACTATTGATGTATGTCATGTCCTATAGAATTTAGGCAACCTGAGAGTAGAATTCATGGTTTATAGTTGCTTAATAGTACAAAGGGCCACCATTTATTGAGCAAATTTATCAGTTAGCTCATTTAATCCTTCTATTACCACTTCCATTAGTATTTAGCATATGAAAAAATTCAGATTCAGAGATATTAAATAACTGATACAAAACTATATAGCTAATTAGTAGGGTAACATTTTAACTCAGGTTTGTCTGACTCTAGAGCCAATGTTCCATGTTGTCTTTAATCAACCTCAGTATTCATTGAGAATCTTGTTTGCAAAAGACACCTAATATATTTGTAATGAATATATAAAATAAATAATTCTGTCTAGGGACAGAAGGTGAATTAAGAGTCAGACCAGTGATCACATCAGAATTGGAAAAAAAAAAAAGTAAGAAAATACTTAATGAGGCTTATGAAGAGCTCAGCATAATTTTGCGCTTGCCTATCAGTCCAAGTACACGCGCCTCCTTTGATACCTTAAACCCACCATGCTCCTTTTCACCTTAAGGTCTCTTTAATCCATAGTTTTTGTTTTTGTTTTTTTAAAGATTTTATTTATTTATTTGACAGAGAGAGAGAGAGACACACAGCAAGAGAGGGAACACAAGCAGGGGGAGTGGGAGAGGGAGAAGCAGGCTTCCCGCTGAGCAGGGAGCCCGATGCGGGGCTCAATCCCATGACCCTGGGATCATGACCTCAGCCGAAGGCAGATGCTTAACTGACTGAGCCACCCAGGCGCCCCTCTTTAATCCATAGTTTTAACATCTTACTTTTCCTTAAGTTAATTCTACTCATCCTTCAGAGCTCTGCTCAAATATCACCTCCTCAAAGTAACTGTCCTTGACCACCACTTCCCTCACCTGAACTAAATCTCTGTAATAAGCAGGTAACAACCTGTACTTCTCTTTTATGGTTTATCACAATATAAATAAAGGCAGAGTTAATACCTCTCTTCTCTGCAAGAATAAAAGCTACTTGAGGGCAGGACCCTTATCTGTCAAGTTCACTGCAATGATTAATATATGCTTAAAACTATTTATAATATTGCTTTATTAAGTTATTATTTAATAAATTATTTAATAATAGACATCCATTACAAATTATTATACAATAGATTGTATCTGACGAATTCTCCTGGCAAGAAAAAGTATAAAAGTGGAATTTAAAAACAAAAAAATAAACACAGAAAGCAGGCAGGACATGAGAAGTCAAAATACCAGAGAAAAAGGAGATGCAGAGTTGAGCCTGCCATTCTCCATTACTTTTTCCTCCTGAGGCAACTAGCTGCATACTAGACCTTTTGGCAGTCTCACAGGGCTGCAAAGACAGAAATTAGAGCTCAGGGCTTATCAAGACAGGCAGGATCTGAGGGGTTGAAATTCCACAGAAAAGGCAAGCACAGAAAAATGAGACTGGACATTCTGTACTGCATTTGCCCTTAGGGTATTTACTGAATCCTAACCTGTGTGCGGAGTAAAAGGCAAAAAAAAAAAAAAAGCCTATTTTACAGCAAAAAAGGTAAGCAGAACTTTGGGTAGGCTCACAGTGCTCAGAAAAGAAAAATTACAGTTCAGTCCTGCCAAGAAGGACAAGCTCTGTCAAATACCCCAGGATTCCATTTGATACCTCTGAAGGACAAAACTCTCAGAGTAAGGGGAAACTGGACTTAAACCAGCCCTTAAGAAGTCTAAAACAAAGCCTCTAGTCATCTCAAGCCTGTACTCAATCAAGGTCATTTGCTCCTACTTTTAACTACCACTATAAGAAAATTAAATCCTCTCTAGAGAACAATATCATCATCAAGACCCTCTATAATTTTTTATATACATTGCCTGACATTCATTTTAAAAATTACCAGGAATGCTAGGAGACAGGACCAAATGACTGAAAACCAAGAGAAAAAGCAGACAATAAAAAAAGACCAAAAGGGGATCCAGATAGTTTAATTATCAGACACAGATTTTAAAGTAACTGTGAGGGCGCCTGGGTGGCTCAGTTGGTTGGGCGACTGCCTTCGGCTCAGGTCATGATCCTGGAGTCCCGGGATCGAGTCCCGCATCGGGCTCCCTGCTCGGCAGGGAGTCTGCTTCTCCCTCTGACCCTCCTCCCTCTCATGCTCTCTGTCTCTCATTCTCTCTGTCTCAAATAAATAAATAAAAAATCTTTTAAATAAATAAATAAAGTAACTGTGATTAGGGGCACCTGGGTGGCTCAGTCGGTTAAGCATCTGCCTTCAGCTTGGGTCATGATCTCAGGGTCCTGGGATTGAGCCCCGTGTCAAGCCCCCTGCTCAGCAGGGAGTCTTTCTCCCTCTCCCTCGTGCCCCTGCCTCATGCTCTCTCTCTCAAATAAATGGATAAAATCGTTAAAAAATAAATAAATTTTTTTAAAATGTGATTAAAATGTTCTGGAAAACAGATGACAAGATGAGAATTTCACCAGAGAACAGAAATTTATAAAAATAAATAAAAAATAATTGAAATTCTAAAATTAAAATATATATAAATATAAAATTAATAATAAAACAGATGCTTATAACAGCAGATTGGACACTAAACTAGAAAAGTCAATAGAAAATATCCACATGAAGGACAAAAACAAAAACAAAAAAGATGGAAAACAGGAAAGCACACTAGAGACATATAGGATACAGAGAAAGATATAACATACAGCTCTCCAGAATCCCAGAAGGAGTGAGTGAAAGAGTGGGACTGAAACAGTATTTTAAATATATTCCAAACCTGACAGAAGATATCAAGCTACAGATTCAAAAGGGTCTATGGAATTCAAGGAACTTAAGAAAATCACCTAGGGGCTCCTGGGTGGCTCAGTCGTTAAGCGTCTGCCTTCAGCTCAGGTCATGATCCCAGGGTCCTGGGATTGAGCCCCACATCGGGCTCCCTGCGGGAAGCCTGCTTCTCCCTCTCCCACTCCCCCTGCTTTTGTCCCCTCTCTTGCTCTCTCCCTCTGTCAAATAAATAAATATTAAAAAAAAAAAAAGAAAAAGAAAATCACCTAGAAGAATGATTTAAAACGGATAAAAAATCAAAGACATCGCTTTGCAAAAAAAAAAAAAAAAAAAGTGGAATCAGAAGACAATGGGATATATTTAAAATGCTGAAAGAAAATAACTGCCAAGCTGGAATTCTATGCCCAATAAAAATATCCTTCAGAAAGCTTCCAAATTCATTCTTTGAAGCCAGCATTACTCCGATACCAAAACCAGAAAAAGACACTACAAAAAAAAAAAAGAACTACGGGCCAATACCTCTCATGAGCATAGATGCAATAATCCTCAACAAAATATTAGCAAATTCAACAATACATGAAAAAATCATTCACCACGATCAAGTAGGATTTAACCCTGGGATGCAGGGCTGCTTCAATATTTGCAAATCAATCAACACGCTACATCACATCAACAAGAGAAAGGATAAAAAAAATGATCATTTCTTTTTTTTTTTTTTTTTTTTTTTAAAGATTTTTTATTTATTTATTTGAGAGAGAGAGAATGAGAGAGAGCACATGAGAGGGGGAGGGTCAGAGCGAGAAGCAGACTCCCTGCTGAGCAGGGAGCCCGATGTGGGACTCGATCCTGGGACTCCAGGATCATGACCTGAGCCGAAGGCAGTCGCTTAACCAACTGAGCCACCCAGGCACCCAAAATGATCATTTCAATAGATGCAGAAAAAACACTTGATAAAGCACAATATCTATTCATGATAAAAACCCTCAACAAAGCAGGTTTAGAGGGAACATACCTCAGCATATAAGAGGCCATATATGGAAAAACCCAGAGCCAGCATCATACTCAATGGTGGAAAACTGAGAGCTTTTCCCTTAAGATCAGGAATAAGACAAGGATGTGCACTCTCACCACTTTTATTCAACACAGTATTGGAAGTCCTAGTCACAACAATGAGACAAGAAGAAGAAATAAAAGGCATCCAAAGGTAAGGAAGAAGTAAAACTTTCACTCTTTGCAGATGACATGATTCTATATATATAGAAAACCACAGTAGTTTTCCATCAAAAAACTACTGGAACTGATAAATGAATTCAGTAAGGCCATGGGATACAAAATCAATATACAGAAGTCCTTTGCATTTCTATACACTAATAATGAAGCAGCAGAAAGAGAAATTAAGAAAACAGTCCCATTTAGAATTACACCAAAAACAGTAAAATACCTAGGAATAAACTTAACCAAGGAGATGAACCAGTACTCTGAAAACTTTAATACGCTGATGAAAGAAATCAAAGATGATACAATGCAATGGAAAGATATTCCATGCTCACAGATTAGAAGAACAAATACTGTTTTTGTTGTTGTTTTTTAAGATTTGATTTATTTATTTGACAGAGAGAGACACAGTGAGAGAGGGAACACAAGCAGGGGGAGTGGGAGAGGGAGAAGCAGGCTTCCCGCGGAGCAGGGAGCCCGATGTGGGGCTCGATCCCAAGACCCTGGGATCGTGACCTGAGCCGAAGGCAGACGCTTAACAACTGAGCCACCCAGGCGCCCCAAAGAACAAATACTGTTAAAATGGCCGTATTACCTGGGGTACCTGGCTGGCTCAGTCAGTACAGCATGAGACCCTTGATCTCAGGGTTGTGAGTTGGAGCTCCAATGTTGGATGTAGATATTACATAAAAATAGAATCTTAAAAAAAAAAAAAAAGGCCACACTACTCAAAGCAACATACAGATTTGATGTAATCCCTATCAAAATACACAGAACTAGAACAAATAATCCTAAAATTTGTATGGAACCACAAAAGACCCCGAATAGCCAAAGCAATCTTGAGGAAGAACAAAACTGGACTTCAGTTCTGGATTCAGTTCACAATTCTGGACTTCAAGTTATATTAAAAATCTGTGATAATCAAAACAGTATGGAACTGGCACAAAAGTAGACACACAGATCAATACAACAGAACAGAAAACCCAGAAATAAACCCACAACTGTATGATCAATTAGTTTTGACAAAGCAGGAAATATCCAATGGGAAGGACAGTCTCTTCAACAAATGGCACCGGGAAACCTGGACAGCTACCAGCAAAAGAATGAAACTGGACCACTTTCTCACACCCTACACAAAAATAAACTCAAAATGGAGTAAGGACCTAATGTGAGACTTGAAACCATAAAAATCCCAAAAGAGAACACAGGCAGCAATTTCTCTGACATTGGACATAGCAACATGTTTTTGGATATGTTTCCTGAGGCAAGGGAAACAAAGGCAAAAATAAACTATTGGGGGGTGCCTGGGTGGCTCAGTCAGTTAAGCAGCTGCCTTGAGCTCAGGTCATGATCCTAGGGTCCTGGAATGGAGCCCTGCATCGGGCTCCCTGCTCCGCAGGGAGTCTGCTTCTCCCTCTGCCCTTCCCCTGCTCATGCTCACTCTCTCTCTCTCTCAAATAAATAAATCTTTATTTTCTTTTTTAAAGATTTTATTTATTTGAGAAAGAGAGAATGAGGGACAGAGAGCACGACAGGGAAGAGAGTCAGAGGGAGAAGCAGACTCCTCGCTGAGCAGGGAGCCCGATGTGGAACTCGATCCCAGAATTCCAGGATCACGACCTGAGCAGAAGACAGTCGCTTAACCAACTGAGCCACCCAGGCACCCTCAAATAAATAAATCTTTAAAAAAAATTTTTTTAAATAAACTATTGGGACTACATCAAAATAAAAACTTCTACACAGCAAAAGAATCAACAAAACTTTAAAGGACAACCTACTGAATCAAAGATATTTGCAAATGATGTACCTGACAAAGGATTAGTATCCAAAATATATAAATAACTTATATAACTCAACATCCAAAATATAATCCAATTTAAAAATGTGCAGAAGACATGAACAGACATTTCTCAAAAGACATAAGATGGCCAACAAACATATGAAAAGGTTCTTAACATCACCCATCATCAGGTTATAATGCTAAGACAGATAAGTCAGTCAGAGAATAACAAATACCATATGATTTCACTCATATTTGGAATTTAAGAAACAACAGAAACCAACAAAGAAGAAAAGAGACAAACAAAAAACCGGACTCTTAATACAGAGAAACAAATGGATGGTTACCAGAAGGGAAGATGGGTGAAATACATGAAGGGGATTAAGAGTACTCTTATTGTGATAAGCACTGAGTAATGTATAGACTGTTGAATCACTATATTGTACAACTGAAACGAATATAACACTGTATATTAATTATAATGGAATTTTTAAAAATATGTTTAAGCATAAAAATATTAATTAGGATAAAATTCTCTGAGGAAAGGAGAATGAAAATAAGAGTTTAATGAGAGGGGTGCCTAGGTGGCTCAGTTGGTTAGGCATCTGCCTTTGGCTCAGGTCATGATCTCAGGGTCCTGGGTCTGCTTCTCCCTCTTCCTCTGTGCTCGCTCTAATAAATAAATAAAATCTTAAAAAAAAAAAAGAATTTAAAGAGAAAGTGGGAAGAATTAAAATTTCTCACTGTTGAGGAAAAAAAAATCCTTGGGACACCTGGGTGGCTCAGGGTTAAGCATCTGCCCTCGGCTCAGGTCATGATCCCAGGGTCCTGGAATTAAGCCCTGTGTCGGGCTCCCTGCTCAGTGGAGAGCCTGTTTCTCCCTCTCCCTCTGCCTGCTGCTCTGCCTACTTGTGCTCTTTATCTCTCTGTCAAATAAATAAAATCTTTAAAAAAAAAAAAATAGAAAAAAACCTTCAAAAATTAAGACTAAATAAAAAATTCTTTCGGATAAAAACAGAACATTCACTAACAGTAGACTCACACTCCTAAAAGAAAGGAATTATCTATGAAGAAAGGAAATAACCTCAGGAAGCATGGTAAAGAATCAAGAATACTCAAAAGAGCAAATATGTGAGTAAAATTAAATAATTAAGTATTTAAAACAATAAAACAAAAACAAAGCAAAAACAAACACTTTATCTTAGCCAAAAGGCCGAGAAGTCATAAAAGCAAAACAAACAAGAAGGATAAATGTAATGAAAGGGCAATAAGGGCCTTGTGTTGTCCAGAAAATAATAGCAGTAAACTTTTTGTAAAAATACCCACAATTCCTTCATTCCTTTTGCATACTCTTTTATAACATGACTTTACTACTCTTCCTATTGAGAGCTGGAATCTATTTCTTTACCTCTTGAATATGGACTTGGCCATGTGACTTGCTTTGGCCAATGGGTGTTAGAAAATGTAATACAGCAGAGACTGGGAAAGTGCTTGCACACTGGAATTTGTCCTCTCTTGTACTCTTAGAACTTTAAGCCAACAATTGAATGAATCTGCCCCCTAGAAAGGCCATATGGAGAACAAACTTCCCAACCCTACCCTGGCCAAAAGCAAACATATGTGAGGCTATCTGACCCCAGCCAAACCACCAACACAACAGAGATCAATACAGCCCAAGTCAAACTAATAATCCAGAGTCGTGCGCCATTAAATTATTTATTTAAGCCACTAAGCTTTTTGTGAAGCAAAATCTAGCTGAATACAGAACTAATATATGTAAGTAGATCAGTGGTTCTCAACCAAGGTTGATTTTGCTCCCCAGGGGACTTTTGGCAGTATCAGGAGACATTTTTGGTTGCCAAAACTGGGTGAATGTTACTGGCATCTAGTGACTAGAGGCCAAGGATGCTGCAAAACATCCTACAAGGCCTCCAAAACAAAAAATTATCTGGTCCAAAATGTCAACAGTGCCAAGGTTGGGAAACCCTGAAAGCATGACAGATGAGGCAGCCTTTAGAACAATCCTATCCAACAGAACTTTCTTCAATGATGAAAATGTTCTGTATCTGTGCTACCCAATATGGTAGTTACTAGCCATATTTGGCTAGTAAGCACTTGAAATCTGGCTAGTTTGAGAGAAGAAGTAGTGTTTTTATTTTATTCAGTTTTAATTAATTTAAATTTAAGTAGCCACATACGCTAGTGGCTTCCATATTGGACAACACAGCTCTAAAATTTAGATGCTAGTGATACTGAGAGTAATGAAAATTAGATTGGGTAACAGTAAAAAAAATGAGTTTGATAAAGTTAAGGCCCACAGTCGCTTGCTACAAATAAAAATTCCAAACATTCTTTTTTTGTTTCAGTATCTATAAACTCCAAAATGTACTATACTGATAAAACAATAAACTGAAAAAAAAATTTAAGATTTTATTTATTTATCTGAGAGATAGAGAGGGGAAAGTATAAGCAGGGGGGAGGAACAGAGGGAGAGGGAGAAGCAGGCTCCCCACCGAGCAGGAAGCCCAACATGGGGCTTGATCCCAGGACCCTGGCATCATGACCTGAGCCGAATGCAGACGCTTAACCAACTGAGCCACTCAGGTGCCCCTGCCTTTTTTTTTTTTTTTAAGTTTAAAGTGATTTAAGAAGAACTGCTGCATTTTAGAGGCTTCCAAGTTGTACCAGAGGAATAGCTTTTAATCAAATAATTTCAGGTAACTAAATATTCACTTACCACATTACTTACTTCCCTGCAGTTCACTATCCTTTCCTATCCTCTTCTCTACCCCCATGCTATCCACCACAAGAGAAGGGAGAAGTTATCTAATGCTGGTACAATTCCATAGATTTTTTTTTCAACTTGTCAGCATTAAGTAGGTCAGTTTTCTGCTGTAGTGGGTGTTTTGGCAATAGGTTTTCTTACTAGAATACCATGGCTACTCTGCCTAGTAAGCGCATACCACAAAGGAAAAAAAGATTCTGAATAACTCCTAAGGAAAGAACAGGCTGCCTGATCTCTAGAAGAAAATCCCTGAGTCCTAACTGAATACCACCAGGAAATTCTGACAGAAAACAAAACAGAAAGAAAATTCGAATTCAAACTTTTTTCTATGTTAGGAAGTCTAAAGATTTTAAAGGCCCTCACAACCCACAAAGGTTTTTTTGAGACTCTTAATATGTACTCAGCCCAATCCTAATCAGTGAGATTATAAATCAAAGAAAAGGTAATAAAGGACACCCAATCTATCAGATGCTTTAAGAATTCTAATAGAAGCAACCTTACCATTAAAACTAAAATTCTGGAAAACCTCTCCCTTATAATATATAATTTCCTTGTGAGGAAATTTTTTTTAAGTCAGAAATGAGACTTTTAATGATTGTATTACAGCAGAAAGCAAATTTGGTAGAAGTTTATTAGAACATGTGATTTATACAGAATTTATTGTTACTTTTTAAATTTTTTTTTAAGGTTTTATTTATGAGACAGAGAGCGCGCATGCGCGAGCACACGCAAGCAGAGGGAAGGCCAGAGGGAGAAGGAGAAGCAGTCTCTCTGCTAAGCAAGGAGCCTGATGTGGGGCTCGATCCCGGAATCCTGGGATCACGTCCTGAGCTGGAGGCAGATGCTTAACCGACTGAGCCACCCAGGCGCCCATTGTTACTTCTTTTAAAAATTAGTATCGTCTCTCTGTTGTGGGTCTGAGAACTCAGTTTTATATTTTTCATCATTTGTAAATCAAATAAAAAAGAAACCTGACAGGTACATATTCAACCAGTTTATTTCATATTAGATCAAAAATTCTTTCAGGGGCAAGATTAATATCCCCTATGAAGAACAGTGCTTCAAATTAAAGAAAGGCTGAAACAATTATATTTACTGGATGTTTTTTCCCAGAAAATTCCAAGAATTTTGGTAAATCTTGAAGAAGAAAATGTAAATCTTGCAGGCCAGATCACTAACTGATGTGACTATAGAGTACACTTAAGCTCACTAGGAATAAATTACATGAAAAAATAATGCATTATGACCAACATTCATATTGCTATAAAATGTTGATGTTCACAATCTACGGGGGTGGGGTGGGGTGTGTGTGTGTGTGTGTCCAAAGTCAGCTCCATCCTTGAGACCAATTATCACCTTAAATCTCTCTACCTAAGGATGAAAAAAAGCTTGCTTGGAGACAAAAAGCCACATTCTTCTTTTCTTTTTTTTTTTTTTTTTTAAGATTTTATTTATTTGACAGAGAGAGACACAGCGAGAGAGGGAACACAAGCAGGGGGAGTGGGAGAGGGAGAAGCAGGCTTTCCGCTGAGCAGAGAGCCCGACGCGGGGCTCAATCCCAGGACTCTGGGATCATGACCTGAGCCGAAGGCAGACGCTTAACGACTGAGCCACCCAGGCGCCCCACAATATTCTTATTTTCTAATATCTCCATCTCTGTCTGTATCTTTCCATATCCCAGTATCACCTAGGAAGACACAGTTCTTCCAGCTCTATAGAATTACTTCTATAATTTTCTCTTTATTATCAGTAATTTTTCCATCTCAGAATATATTCTTTTGTTCATTTAAATTCCATCTGAATCTCTCTCATTAACTTGTTTGGGACAGAAAATGGAATTCAAAGGCATGTTTTTGTTTTTTTTAAAGACTATGGTATCATGGCAAAAGCTGGTTTGATATAGCATACACACTTTTTGTTCTACAGTTCTTTTGCTCTTTACACCATATCTCTGATAGGGCTGTAATATAGATGAGAGAATACTGGACTGGAAGTAAGAAGACCTGTGCTAAAAACCCCACTGCCATTTCCAAAACTATATGACTTTAAATATGTCACATAATGTCTCTGGCTTCCATTTTATACATCATTTTATACATATCTTTTTTTTTTTTTAAGATTTTATTTATTTGACTGAGAGACACAGCGAGAGAGGGAACACAAGCAGGGGGAGTGGGAGAGGGAGAAGCAGGCTTCCCGCAGAGCAGGGAGGCCGATGTGGGGCCCGATCTCAGGACCCTAGGATCACGACTGAGCCAAAGGCAGACGCCCAATGACTAAGCCACCCAGGCGCCCCCATATCTTCTCTTATTTTATAAGGTAGGGAAAAACTTAAAGCCAATACTATTCCTATATCTTAGGTAGGAAAATACATACATGACCAAAATAACTTTAAAATCATATGATTAGGGGTGCCTGGGTGGCTCAGTTAAACGTCTGCCTTCAGCTCAGGTCATGATCCCAGGTTCCTGGGATTGAGTCCCGCATCAGGCTCCCTGCTCAGTGGGGAGTCTGCTTCTCCCCCTTCCTTTGCCCCTCCCCACCACTCCTGTTCTCTCTCTCTCTCAAATAAATAAACAAAATCTTTAACAAATTTTTTTTTTTAATTTAAAAAATCGGGAGGCATCTTTGAGCTCGCGGAGTAGACACCATGAGCAAAGCTCACCCTCCCAAGTTGAAAAAATTTATGGACAAGAAATTGTCATTGAAATTAAATGGTGGCAGACATGTCCAAGGGATATTGCGGGGGTTCGATCCATTTATGAATCTTGTGATAGATGAATGCGTAGAGATGGCAACTAGTGGGCAACAGAACATTTTGGAATGGTGGTAATACAAGGAAATACTACTATCATCATGTTAGAAGCTTTGGAGCAAGTATAAACAATGGGTGTGTTCATCAGAAGAAATCAACTGCTTCCACATGTCCCCTCCTTAGTACCTGTTTTACTACAATATAAAAATCAGGTCGTGTGCATTTTCATATTGAACTTTTTTGTTAAATAAACTTTTATAATAGTCAAAAAAATTTTTTTAAATCATATGATTAAATAATCACTGTTTAAGATGGGACCATAATGTCTCCTGATTTCTACTGGCATTCTTTCCTCTTCAGTATACTATCTTAAACTATATTAACAGAGACACACTGCTTACATGTATCACCTTATTTATAGGCTTACATGCCAAAAATGACCAGAAATTAACTATGTTTTATCTACTTATCAACAAAAATGAAAACCAAATGTATCAAAACCCCTAAAACATAACTCATGTTATAAAGGCATAACATGTGAAGGTATTTTAAAAACAAACAAAAAAGGGCAAATAACAATGATAGATGACAAGAAAAGGAATATAAATCCATAATACAAATATTTGGTCCACCAATTCTACTTCTCGGAATTATACTAAGGGCATAATACAAGTATACAAAGATGAATGTAAAAAACATTCACTGTAGCACCATTTATAACCATAAAAATTATAAGCTTAAATGTTAAAAAAAAGAACCGGGGAGGGGGGACTGGTTGAATAAATTATGGCACATCTCCCATGGCATACAATGTAGCTTTGAAAATTATGAAGTGCTGGGACGCCTGGGTGGCTCAGTCGGTCGAGCGTCTGCCTTCAGCTCAGGTCAGGATCCCAGGGTCCTGGGATATCGAGTCCTGCAATGGGCTCCTTGCTCAGTGGGGAGCCTACTTCTACATCTGCCTCTGCTCCCCCTGTTTGTGCTCTCTCTCTCTGACAAATAAATAAAATCTTTAAAAAAAAAGAAAAGAAAAGAAAGAAAACTCTGAAGTGCTAAAACAAGCCCCTCTTTCAAGAACACATTAGAATATTGGGATAAAGGGCAACTGTGGTTTGAAAAAACATTCTAAAGTTATCATTGCTTTGATTTGCTTTTAGAAGTAATTTATTTTGAAATTTCATTAAACATAAAAGTAGAATGAGATTTTTGTTTATCAAAGGAATTTTTTAAATGATATCTACTCAAACATCAAAGATCATATTCTTTTCTGAAGTCTTCCCCAATCCAAGCCAAGCTGCAAGCTCCTTCCACTGTTTTCCAAATCACTCTTTTCAGTATCTTTGTTATTGGAGCCATTACCCTGTACTGTCTTCTTTATGAGACTAAGTTCCTTGAGGACAAAGATTAGGTCTTAAGCAGTTTTGTACTCCTGATACTTATAACAGGTCCCAGCACACAGTAGACCCTCTATAAAATGCTTGTTGAGTATCTACATTCAAACTCTACTTTTCCGCATATTAGATACACAACCTTAGTCCTCCTTAGACAAACCTCTCTCAGCCTCAGTTTTCTTTTTAGAAACAATGGGAACCATGACCTATTTTATATCATTGTGTGAGGGATTAAAGACCTCTGTATAAACATATTTGACCTGCCTGGTATATAGACGGCATGCAAATAATGCTACTTTGCTTTTTTTCTGATGACAGTCTATCATAAAAAAATTAGAGGGGTGTCTGGGTGTCTGACTTCAGCTCAGGTCATGATCTCAGGGTCCTGGGATCAAGCCCCGCGTCGCACTCCCTGCTCAGCGCAGGGTCTGCTTCTCCCTCTCCCTCTGCCCCTCCCCCCACTTGTGCTCACATGCGCTCTCTCAAATAAATAAAATCTTTAAAAAAAAATTTAGAGAAACTCATCTACTTAAAGAGAAAATTTCAGCTGAATGAATTGTACAGACCATAATCTTGCAGAAATTTAAATTTTAAAAAATTGTTTCCAGCTGTACTTGTTAGGGAACATAATAAAACCACTAATTATTCCAAAGGTAAAGGGTCTTCTTCTCTATTTCAGACAGCTGTGAGTACTGATAATCTAGAGCAGTGGTTCTCAAGCTTTAGCATACATCAGAATCACCAAGAAGGCTTGTTAAGGCACAGAATGCTGGGCCCTACCCCCAAGGTTTCAGACTCAGTAGATTTGGGGAGAGGCCTCAGAATTTACATTGCTAATATCTCCCAGATGGTGCTGATGATACTGGCCCAGGGACCACACTTTGAGGATCATTTACACAGGTAATTCAGCAATCAAGTCCAAAGTCTTTCCCAGGAATTTTTTCTGACACTATGGTACCTCTCTTTCTCTAGAACTGCGGTTATAAAACCAATATAAACTAGAGCTGCTTGCAGCCTTCTTCCTTGACTACATAAAGAAAGCTACCTGTCTCAGAAGGAAAAGAGATAAAGAAAAATAGAGCTGAGAAATAAGGGATAAAAGTGAGAGCCGCTGACAGTAATTTAAGCCCCTAAATCTCTACTAAATCAGACCCGACTAAATTATTCAGTTACTTGGACCAATAACACTTTTTCCCCTTTAAACTGGGTTTCTGTCCCCTGTAACTATTAGAGCCCTAACTAAAACTGTGGGGAGGAGAAGGGATGGAAGAGATGAAGGCACAAAGTTCTAATAACACACAGTTGTTCATGACACTACTTGAAAGTGAAATAGCAAATTTTCAGATGAGTTTACATTTTAGCTCTAAACAAATAGTTGTTTTCTTTTTTTTTAAGACTTCTTATTTATTTGAGAGAGAGAGAATCCTAAGTTGACTTCATGCAGAGCACAGAGCCTAATGCGGAGCTTGATCCCAAGATCCCAAGATCACGACCTGAGCAGAAATCAAGAGTCAGACACTCAACCGACTGAGCTACACCCAGGTGCCCCTAACCTTATAGTCTGAAAGAAGCTACCATATTTGATGGTTTCTTGGAAACTCATTTCCTCACTAGAATTTGTGACCAAAACCCTTTCCACAGGTTTACACTTAAATTTCAATGGGTACCACAGGAAATGAGACCATTGTGCCTAAATCAATACGTAAGCTCACTTAACTTTATTAGTTATAATTTACAGTAAGATCTCTAACTCTAGCCACACAGTGTCATAATTTATTTGGCCTATATCAACAATTAAAATGTATGATTTATTCCTCCATTCACTTATTAAGTCTCTATTACATAAAGATACCATGATAAATATGTCCAGCAGGTAGAAGTTCACAAGACAAACAACCATACTTAGAAGCCATCTACACTGAGAAGACAACTGAAGCCAGGAAACTGGAGAGTCTGCCAAGGAGCTGTTCTACAAAGATCCTCAACCTGTTTTATAGATGAGCTTTGGCAGGGTTGGGGGGAGGGGTGACCTATAAAGTTCCCAAAGTGCAGTTAAAGTTTAACAGACAGGTGCATTTTTCTGGTAAGAGGGGTAATGGCTTATATTAAATTCTGAAAGGAGGACAAGACTCAAAAAAGGGTTAAGAACTACTGATATAAGCAGAGGAAATATCAAGGAGTGAGCTATGAGGAATACTTATATTCGGGACCTGAGTGCCTCAGCTGTTGAGCATCCGACTCTTGATTTTGGCTCAAGTAATGATCTCAGGGTCCTAAAATCGAGCCCCTCACTCAGCAGGGAGTCTGCTTGAGATTCTTTCCCTCTGCCCTCCCCCTGCTTGCCCTCTCTCTCAAATAAATAAATAAATCTTTTAAAAAAAAAAAAAGGAATACTTAAGAGAAATCGAAAGGCATCAATTACTAGGTACCTATGAGAATTATGCTGTGCACATTACATATCATATTACATTTAATCCTGATAATAATCTGTGAGAGGGGTATCAGTAGCTCAATTTTACAGATAAGAAAACTGAGGCACAAAGAAATCAGGTGACCTGACCAAGGCTAAGTAGCTATCCAAACTACCAGACTATACTGGAAGGTAAGATGAAACAACAAAGAACTGGGGGCTATCATTTCAACTCCAATGTTCATCTTTCCTTCAGAGCAAAATCTCTGAGAACTAACTGTTCAGGTCAAGAACATAAACTTTGGAGACATCACTTCAAAAAAATTATTTAAGTTAATTTACTTAAATTAAGACAATAAATTGTTAAGTAATCAAATTATTTCTGAGGTTGTATAATCTGGAATCCTGGCAATTTGGCAGACCCTATTAATGCCATCATAAAATTAAGTTCTGAGTCCAAAGCATTCACTCTAGGGGGAAAAAAAGTCCCTTAAGGATGAAGGTTGGGATAAGCGCCAGTTTTAGTGTTTGCAACTGTTCTTCAATAAAAGTTCAAAATGAAAAAACAGGAGTGCCAATAATCAGCCAATGAAATATGGCAAAGCTGCTTAAATTAGCCTTCTTTTCACCAATACTTATAAATTCTGGCTCCTAGCCTAACAAAAATCTTTAAAATATTTACCACTTATTATCTGTATAAGCCAAGAGTCACAAATTCTTATTGGGATCTTTTGCCCCTTCTAATAGCTTAGCAACATCAGTAGCAACTTTCTCAGCAAGGAGATCTTAACATATTTTAAAGTGGGGTTTCAGAACAGTGTAACATGCCAAAGGTAAGAAGCATGGGTTAATCATTCACAGGGGGATTAAAGGTAGAACCACACAAGATGCTAGATGTCTTCTGCAACCAAGGCATAGTGGTTTTGGGTTTTTTTGTTTGTTATTGTTTGTTTTTTTTGTCTCAACTGTCTTCTTCTCAAAAGCAGAAACAACATTAAAATACTTTATTGTTTTTTTTTTTAAAGATTTTATTTATTTATTTGAGAGAGAGAGTGAGAGAGAGAAAGAGCACAAGAGGGGGGAGCGGGAGAGGGAGAAGCAGACTCCCTGCTGAGCAGGGAGCCCGATGCGGGGTCGATCCCAGGACTCCGGGATCATGACCGGAGCCGAAGGCAGTCGCTTAACCAACTGAGCCACCCAGGCTCCCTAAAATACTTTATTGTTGAAGACAATGCCAGGGAAATGAGTTCTAGCATGGATAAATGGATATAGATGCAGCTAGAAAAGAAGATATTTAACATAGCTGTTTTTCTCTACATGGAACTAGAACCTAAAATGAAACCGTAGACTTCATGTGGGAATGGAAACTAGTACAGCCGTTTTTGAATACAACTTGGCAATATCCATCTAAACACATTTAAATGAACATATATCTAGGAATGTATCACACAGAAATCATCAGACCAGTCTGATAATTTATGGTATATTTATACCGCTGGTTCTCAAGCTTTAGCATACATCAGAATCACCTACACAGCTTGTAGGACCATAGACTGCTGGGCCCCAACAGAAGAGTTTCTGGTTCTGTAGGTCTGGGTAGAGACCAAGAATCTGCATAAAGTGTTTCCAGGTAACACTGATACTGTTGCTCCAAAGACCACACTAAGAACGATTGATCTATATAATAGAGTTCTATGAAGCCATTAAAAATGAAATAGATCGGGCGCCTGGGTGGCTCAGTTGGTTAAGCGACTGCCTTCGGCTCAGGTCATGATCCTGGAGTCCCGGGATCGAGTCCCGCATCGGGCTCCCTGCTCGGCAGGGAGTCTGCTTTGCCCTCTGACCCTATCCCCTCTCATGTGTTCTCCCTCATTCTCTCTGTCTCAAATAAATAAATAAAATCTTTAAAAAAAAAAAATGAAATAGATCTGTATTTATTGATATAATGTATAAATGCAGTACTGTGCTGAAAAACTGGCTCTGGATAGAATTAGGCAGAGAGAAGGAAGCCCTGATTATATCATTTGCCCATTTCCATGGTGTAACTACTCCCACCATTGCTAACATCAAGTTACCAATGATTTGGGCTTGCATAATTCTTTAATTACTGGTTCTGGTGAGCCAGTGCACACACCATCGAGAAAAACACCTAAAACTATTAAGGTATAACTGTAATAGCAGTTATCTTTGAGTAGGATTACAGGAATTTTATTTTCTTTATGGTTTTCTATGTTTTCTCAACAGTTTTACAACAAATATTTTTACTTTTATAATAAAAAGCTATTCACATTTTATTTATTTTTTAGATTTTATTTATTTATTTGACAGAGAGAGAGAGAGAGAGAGCACAAACAGGGGGAGTGGCAGGCAGAGGCAGAGGGAGAAGCAGGCTCCCCACAGAGCAGGGGGAGCCCGATGTGGGACTCGATCCCAGGACCCTAGGATCATGACCTGAGCTGAAGGCAGTCGCTTAACCAACTGAGCCACCCAGGTGCCCAAAGCTATTAACATTTTAAAAAATAAAATGAAGTTATCACTTTAGATGAGTTCTTTATAGTTGAAATTTAGCAGCCCTTCTCTCAGAAGAGACAAGGCTATTTAAATACAGGTCTATCCACTCTTCCACTATCCTTTGTTAACCAGGCCTTGACAAAGTAAGAAAAGAGAGAGAGAAAGAATAAAGCCTAACTGGGAGTCTTTAAACTCTAGCCATGGAACATGGAGGGCTAGATGTTGTCTTTATAAAATGAAGCATTAATAGCTGCCCTAGAATCCAAGCGGAAAATAAACTGAGACAGCCTCAACTTGTTATTATAAATCCAGTTTCACAAAGGGAGCAAAAGCATAATCCCTCTAGCCTTGCCTCATCAAAATGTAGGCTTAGGCTTGATTAACAGTTCACCAAAGCATTGTTAATGAGAAAAAAAAACAAAAACAAAAATAGCATATATGTCCCACAATATAAGATTAAATCACTTAAAGCCATAAAATGAAATAATATGCACCCATTACATGGTAATGTAGATACATTTCCACAATACAGAAAAATGGTCATAAATCATTGTGAAACGAAAAGTGTACATTACAAAAAATAGCATACACAGGTATGTGATCCTATTAACAAAAATATATATCTGTGTGTGTACGAATTTGTATGTGTATGAATATTTAAAGACCAGAAAGATACAGCCAATGTTAATAGCCATTATCTCTAGATTAGGATATTACAGATGATCTGAATTTTAAAAATATCTACAACACAAAGTAAAACTACAAGAAAAAAAGAAAAGAGACAAATTTTAAAAATATCTACAACAAGTATGTTTTATTTGGGTAGTATTTTTAGTCAACATGCAGGGAAAACCCTGGTATCAATAAATAGATGCCAAATTTCACTCTCAATCACAGAAATGTAAATTAAAACAAAACACTAATTGGGGCGCCTCGGTGGCTCAGTCGGTTAAGCATCTGAATCTTGATTTCAGCTCAGGTTGTGATCTCAGGGTCCTGGGATCAAGCCCTGCGCCAGGCTCCGTGCTCAACACGAAGTCTGCTTGGGATCCTCTCTCCCCCTCTCCCTCAGTCTCTCCTCCCCCCATTCGTGCTCTCTCTCTCTCTCTAAAATAAAGAAAGGAAAAGAAAAGAAAAACAAAACGCTGCTTTATACCCATCAGACTGACAAGGCTAAACAGATGGATAAGACCAAATGCTGGTGAGGATTTAAGGAAACAGGAACCCTAATACACATAAACTGGGCAACCATTCTGGAAAACAATATGGGAATATTAAGTGAAATTAAGTATGTGTATGGACCATATGTCAGTAATTCCTTTCCTCAGTATATACCACAGGGAAACCATTGCATAATTCAATAGGGAATATGTATAAGGAAATGCATAATAATATTATCTGTGTTAGCAGTTTCCAAGCCACACCTAAAGACCCATTAAAGAAACAAGTAAATAAAATGTAGAAATCCATATACAATGGAATATTATACAACAGGCAGTAGTTATCCAATAGCCTTTAAATATATTTAAATCTTGGGGCACATGGGTGGCTCAGCTGTTTAAGTGTCCCACTCTTGATCTCGGCCCAGGTCTTGATCTCAGGGTTGTGAGTTCAAGCCCTGCACTGGGCTCCACACTGGGAGTGGAACCTACTAAATAAATAAACAAATAAACAAACAAGTTTAAATCTTAAGTTAGTGTTGAGCAAAAAAGAGTAAGTAAGATTCACAACACAATACCATTATGCCAAAGTCCCAAAATTTAAGCCAAGTTTTATCTTACATAACAAAAAGCTCACCTTCACAACTAAATTTAAAAGTCTTTTTGTTGGGGTGCCTGGCTGGCTCATTCAGTGGAGCATGCGACTCTTGATCTCAGGGTTGTAAGTTCAAGCCCTATATTAGGTGTACAGATTACTTAAAAATAAAACTTCATTAAAAAAAAAAAAAAGTCTTGTTTTCCACAGAAACACTGTCCGGTTTCCGCAGCTGATTTTTTGGAACAGATGAAAAATTTTCACTACTAATCAACAATATCCCTTTTACTACAAATAAAGTAAACCTCAAATAAATTTCTAAAGTAAATTCAATGACTGACTCCCTACCTATTATATGGATCCCAAATTAGAGAAATCATAACTAAAAATAGCAGGAACAGATGCTTTTTACTGAGAGCTTACATGGTGCCACATTGTACATATATAATCTTTAATGCTTCGAACAATCCTGAGAGGTAAACACTGCAGGTTAATAAACTATGTCAAGAGATTACATGATTTGCCTAAGACCATACATTTATTGTGTAGTGGAACTAGGAATCAAATCAAGTCTGTTGACTATGAAGTCCATGCTCTTCCACTCTAGCACAACGTCTACCCACCAATTATAATAATATCTCCTTGTCACACCACCAATGCAGCAGGCACTATATTAAGTACTTTAAATAAATTATCTCCTTCCCACTTCACAATTACCCTAAAAGTCAGGTAGTATTAACGCCATTTCACATATGAGAAAACAGACGCTTACATATTCTAAAACCTGCCCAAGGTCCCAAAATTCAAGCTAAAGTTTACCTTGAATAACCAAAAAGCTCATTTTCACAACTAAATTTAAAATTCCTTTTGTTTCCTACAGTACCCAGTAAGATGTTACTATGTAACTGTAAAGCACCTATGTGCTGAATATCACACTGATGTCAGATGAATTTCTGAAATAAAACGAACGCAATCATATAATTGTGACAGATGCTGTTAACTGGCTGCCCAAAAAGCCATTCCCAAATCCTTTCTTCCTCCTTGCATCTCACTATAGAGACCAAAAGGCTACTTACAGTTAGAAGTGACCATAGGACCCAATTTTGGTCCAGGAAACATTAGAAGTAACCTGCTAGAAACACTAATAGGAAAGCTTTTGCTTGGTCTGGACCTTTTGCCTTCCTCCTTAAATGTGGTTGGAAGGCTGGAGTTGTAGCTATCTCACGACCATGAAGGCCAAGCAAATCACAAAGATACGGGCCCCAACATTGTTGAGCCACTGAAGCAACACGAGCAACTGCCAATACTTCCAGACTTATGTAAGAAAAACAGACCTTTCTTTGTTTAAGCCTTGTAGCCAGGTTTTCAATTACTTTACAGTTGGATACAATCCTTATACAACACCATTATCAAAAACTACTGTAACTGTAACTATAACTTCCTGACTAATGACTAAAACCAAAATTACATGCTAGTCCTAAATCAGTCTGACAAAATTATAATCTCTTGATAAGGACTATTCTGAGTATCTGCTCAGACAGCTTTAGGAAGTCTGAGCTGCGGGGAGAGTGACAGAAAACAACAATACAGAATCAGGAAGCTCCCTGGGCTCTGAATTGCACATATGATAGGAGCTCAAACACTCAAAACTATCACCAAGAGTGCATTATCAGGAGGGCCATCTTCTCAAACAATAACTTAAGCTTTCAGGAGTCAACTTCAAAACGAAAGCCCTGGAACGTTAAGACTACTGTCCCCCTCAAGTTCATATTGCTAGTATTCTTAGGTATGATAATGGTATTAGAATTATATAGAAAAATAATTTGCTTTATTAAATGTTTATTAAAGTATAACGTCTTTTTTTTTTTTTAGAAGATAAACTAAGTACTTAGGGGTGAAGTATGCTCATGCCTGCAATGTTCTTTCAAGTGGTTCACAGATAAGAGAATACACACATATTAGAATATATACATATGAAGCAAGTATGGCAAAACATTTAAGTTATTGAATTATCAGTTGGAGATATACAGATGGTCAATGTACTATTCTTTCAATATTCTCGTATATTTGAAATGTTCGTAATAAAAGTTGGTGTTGTTAGTTTCCTGGCTTGAGTATTATGCTAAACTATGTAAAATATAACCACTGGGGAAAACTGGGGAAAAGTCACACTGGACCTCTCTATCTTCTTTTTACAACTTCCTATGAATCTAAAATTGTATCAAAATAAAATGTTAAAACAAAAGTGTTGGGAAGACTTCCCATTTTGTAACAGAGTAAACAAACACCTCCATTTATCTCTCAATGAACTACACTATAAAACCTGGATGGAGGGACGCCTGGGTGGCTCAGTCGGTTAAGCGGCTGCCTTCGGCCCAGGTCATGATCCCAGGATCCTGGGATTGAGTCCCACATCCAGCTCCTTGCTCAGCAGGGAGCCTGCTTCTCCCTCTCTCTCCCTCTGCTTGTGCTCTATCAAATAAATAAAATCTAAAAAAAAAAAAAAAAAAACCTGGATGGAATGCATGAACAGCTACGGGAAGACCCTGAAAATTATTACAGGTGGATCTGGGAAGAGCACCAGAATTCAAAGTATCACTGAACCTGCTGTGAGTTTACCATTTTTTCCCTCTAGTATTTCCCAGCCTAAACACAACACAATCCAAAACTCCTAAGTGAGCACTATGGCGCAGGTGGAAAGAAATACAGGAGAAGCCCTCTAGCCCTGGATCAAAGCTAGGAAAGGGAACTTCTAAGCTCAGAAAAAGATGGGGCGCCTGGGTGGCTCAGTCGGTTAAGCATCTGCCTCTGGCTCAGGTCATGATCCCAGGGTCCTGGGATGGAGCCCACATCGGGCTCCCTGATGAGCAAGGAGCCTGCTTCCTACTCTCCCTCTGCCTGCCGCTCCCCTTGCTTGTGCACGCTCTCTCTCACTCTCTCTCTGTCAAATAAATAGTCTTTAATAAAAATAAAGCTCAGAAAAAGAGGGGTGAATCCCTTGGGAATTTATTCTCTCTTTGTCCCCATCCTCTCATGCTCCAGTCCCCCAAGGTCTTCTGTGGTGGATACAGCAGCAGCAGCAAGAGCATCTGAAAACAGAAAGCCTCCAGGGGTGAAAATTCCGAGGGGAACCCCTGCCTTCAAGTGGGCAGACCAAACTCCTTTTTTTTTTTTTTTTCCTTTTCTCTATGTCCTCAGGGAAGTGATTCCATAAAGTTGTTATGAACTCCTGAGCTCACCCTCAACCTGTGTAGGTATGGACCTAAAGTAACTAATATAACAAAAAAATTGAAAACTGAGATAATGGGTAGACCTCCATCCAGAAAGCATCACTCTCAAGGTCATGAAAGTTCCTCACCCACAAGGTTACTACTCATTCACTTATACAAGTACTGGATGAATAAGGCCCCTTCTTTGTCATTAAGGAGGTAGCAGTCTAGGAAAGGATGCAGACACACTAATAAATAACTGCAATTTAGTTTGAGAGCTGCTATAATAAAGATACATACCAGATACAGAGTTATTGCAGAAAATGAAGCAATTAAATTGACTTGGATAAGCCAGGGAGCACTTCGGAGAACTGATTTAGCTGGAGCTTAAATGATATATCATAGTATCCCTAAAAAGGCAAGGTGGGCAGGAAACAGCATTCTAGGCAATGGGAAGAGTTGGCAAAAGCTCAAAGGCAGAACATCAGGTATTAAAGTAACTACAAGGAATTTGGTGAGAATAATCTAAAAGGTAGCACTAAGCTACAAGACTGAAATGTAGCTAGAAAACAGATAGGAAGTATGGGTCCATTAAGGTACAGCTCCTTAAACATCACATTAAGAAATTTACCTGTTTTCATAGGTAATAGAATATAATTATAAGTGGTATAATCAGACCTGTAACAGGATAATTCTAGTTGTTTTCTGTTTTCTGACTATTCTGGACTAGAATAGTAACCTCCAAATTTTTTTGATCCCGTACCTATTACTAAAAAAATTTGAGTATATCCCTCAATATATGTATATTTATATTACATTTAGACATATTATATTGAACATGTGTATATATTAAATATACAAAGGAGAAACTGTTTAATGATGAGATAGTGGCACCTGGGTGGTATAATCTGTTAAGCATCTAACTCTTGATTTCGGCTCAGGTCATGATCTCAAGGTTGTGAGATCAAGCCCTTGCATAAGGACTCCATGCTCTGCACAGAGTCTGCTTGAGATTCTCTCTCCCTCTCCCTTTACCCTCCAGCTCGTACTCTCTCTATAAAATAAATAAATTTTTTTAAAAAATGATGAGATAATATAATAACAGCCAAGTAGAAACAATCCAAATACCCATCAACTGATGAATTAATTTTTAAAATTGGTATACCAAGGGGCACCTGGCTGGCTCAGTCAGTAGAGTAGATGACTCTTGATCTCAGGGTTGTAAGTTCAAGCCCCACACTGAGTGTAGAGATAACTTAAAAATAAAATCTTTGGGCGCCTGGGTGGCTCAGTTGGTTAGGCGACTGCCTTCGGCTCAGGTCATGATCCTGGAGTCCCTGGATCGAGTCCCGCATCGGGCTCCCTGCTCGGCAGGGAGTCTGCTTCTCCCTCTGACCCTCCTGACCCTCCCCCCTCTCAGTCTCTCTCTCTCAAATAAATAAAATCTTTTAAATAAATAAATAAATAAATAAATAAATAAAATCTTTAAAAAGTAAATAAATAAAATTTGGCATAACTATATAATGGAATATTCAATAATAAAAAGGAACAATGCTGGGATGCCTAGGTGGCTCAGTCAGCTAGGTGTCCGATTCTTGATTTCAGCTCAGGTCATGATCTCAGGCTTCATGCTGGGCGTGGAACCTGCTTAAGATTCTCTCTCTCCCTCTCCCTCTGCCCCTCTCTTTCCTTCTCTCTCTCTACAAAAAAAAAAAAAAAAGGAAATTCTGACATGTACTACATCATATGTCCTCGAGGACATCACACTCAGTGAAATAAGCCAGTCACAAAAAAACAATTCTGTATGATTCCACTTATATGAGGTACCTACAGTTGTCAAATTCATAGACAGAAATAGAATCCTGGCTGCCAGGGGTTAGAGGGACGGGAGAATAAGGGAGTGGTTGTTTAACAGGTACAGAGTTTCAGTTTTACAAGATGAAAAGTTCTGGAGATTGGTTGTTCAACAATGTGAATATACTTATTAATATTACTGAACTGTACACTAAAAAATAGTTAATATGGTAAATTTTATGTTATGCCAATCACTTCCTTACCATAAATTTTAAACACTTTTGTTAAACATTTCAAACATAAAAGGTGTTATATTTTTTAATAATGGGGGTGGGGAATTCAAGAGAAGAAAGTCACACAACTTCTAGTTTGCCAAAAATCTGTGTAAGCATGAACTGAATGCCATTTTTCAACTGAGAGTCATTATAATTTTAGAAATCAGAATAAGTAGAATAACCACTAACCCCAAAGAAATATAATTTCTGCCTTCCACAATTATTCAAAAATCTTTTTTGTATTTAAAAAAAAATATTTACATAGTCATTCACCTTTTTAAAGATTTGAGAGAGAGAGAGCAAGCAAGCATGGGAGGGGGGGGCAGAAGGAAAGGGAGAAGCAGACTCCTGGCTGAGTGAGCAGGGAGCCCAATGTGGGGCTCGATCCCAGGACCCCGAGATCATGACCCAAATCAAAGGCAGGTGACCAACTGACTGAGCCACCCAGGAGCCCCAATAGTCCTTCATCTTCACGAGAGAACCTTATCATTTACCTCCTTCCATGAATTGAGTGCCACAGAGTAAACACCAGCATATTTGCAATTTCTATAGGGTGTTTTCAAAAGTTTTTATTGTTGTTTGTTTTAGCTCAGTCAGAAAGCAGTATTTCACTCATTCAAGGGATTTTTATCCCCTCAGACACAGGCCTTGCAGAATGAAGGCAAGATAAACCTGTAAAAGATGTTATCAGCAATTTACCTACTCAAGACTTCTTAAAAGCAAAAGTGGGCTGTAAAAATGCTTAAAACAAAAAAAGAAGGCAAGTTAATGCTTACAGGCTTTATATATGTTTGTATATATACACATGTATTTGTTGCAGTTGTTATTTAAGACATAATATTTTACACTACTCATTATTCCCAATCTATGTCTACTGGAAAACATCATGTTTTTAAATGAAAAAAAATTAAAACAGCTTTCCCAATTATTACACCTTTGAACTAAAATATATTGTTTCACAAACTCAGTCAATTCTGATTATTCACAGTTAAGGGCAAACTTCTGATATTACCTCTATTGTCACAAGAGCTGGTTCAGTCATTTTCCACTTTAAGATATCTGTGAGTAGTTGGGAAATAGAACTGAATCACCTCTGCCATATTAGGCTCATATCTAGACAGCAAAAAAAAATTTCTGGGCCTAAGAGATGAGTGTGTGTGTGTGTGTGTGTGCGCGTGTACACACATACATACTGGTATATATTAATTATAGTTTATTATATAGCTTATTTCCCACCTATAGTGAATGGACCAACATCTCCATGTATACTTATAGGATTCCCTAAAAATATTATCCCATTACATCCAGAAATTAAGTACTAGCTACACTGAAACCTGCCAAAGGCAATTCATATAATCAGTGAGTTAAGTGTGTTCAATAATACAACCAAATAGGGGCATCTGTGTGGCTCTCAGTCAGTTAAGCAACCGACTCTTGATTTCAACTCAAGTCATGATCTCAGGGTCCTGAGATTGAGCTCGAAGTCGGGCACCCTGCTCAGCAGGGAGTCTGCCTGAGATTCTCCCCCTCTGCTCCTCCCCCACTCATGCTCTCGCTCTCAAATAAATAAATCTTTTTTTTTTTTTTAAGATTTTATTTATTTATTTGACAGAAAGAGACAAAGGGAGAGAGGGAACATAAGCAGGGGGAGTGGGAGAGGGAGAAGCAGGCTCCTTGCCGAGCAGGGAGCCCGATGTGGGGTTCGATACCAGGATCCTGGGATCTTGACCTGAGCCGAAGGCAGATGCTTAATGACTGAGCCCCAAGTAAGTCTTTTTTAAAAATAACAATACAACCAAATACTCTACAACTTTGCAAGTTTTCTTGTTCCACTGAAATTTTAAAATATTTACCAGAAATTTAGCAGGTAAAATTGTACAATCCTAAAAAAGATTACATAGTTTCCCTTAAAATAAGCAGATAGACAAAACAAACTTGATGCATACAGTAACATTGACACTACTTTCTCAAATCTATCCTATTAGAAACCAGTTTCCCAAATAATTCTCCAAATATTAAAATAAGAAAACAAAGTAGCCTTTAAACTAAAATAAAAGCTTTTTTTTCAAAAACAAAAAATCCAAACTACAAATCTTATTTTGCATCTTGCTTACAAATTTTTGTCTCCATTTTTCAGTTTGCTGCTTTACTGATACAAAAGAAAACTCAAAATCTATTTCACCTCTTCCTGTTTAGACACCTTATTCTCAGCATAATATTCTACTTAGACAGGAAAAGCACATAAAATTCTTACTGGACTCATACACTATAATTTTCTGTCAATATTCCTCTTTTTATATATTACTTAAAAGTAATACAAACTGGGGGCGCCTGGGTGGCTCAGTCGGTTAAGCGACTGCCTTCAGCTCAGGTCATGATCCCGGAGTCCCAGGATCGAGTCCCACATCAGACTCCCGGCTCAATGGGGAGTCTGCTTCTCCCTGTGACCCTCTCCCCTCTCATGCTCTCTCTCTCAAATAAATAAATAAAATCTTTTTTAAAAATAAAAATAAATAAATAAGTAATACAAACTGTGGCACATTACATTCTCCAAAGATGGCCCAATGGCAGATTCCATCCCATGTGCTCTTCTTCTAATGAGATGCTGATACTCCTCCCTTCAAGTGGTGTGGTCAATGTCTACCCCTCCTCTGAACCTAGGTGGACCTTTAGGACTATCTCAACCAACAGAAAAAAGCAGAGTACCACTATGTGACTTCCAAAACCAAATCAAATATGCCATGCAACTTCACCTTGCTCTCTTGGGATGCTCTTTCTTAGAACCTAGCCACCATGCTGTGAGGAAGCCAAGCAGCCAAAAGGAGAGGTCATGTGCAGGTGTTGTGGCTAACAGCCCAGGCTTCAGTCCCTACCAAAAGCTAGCATTAACCACAAGACACAGACATGTGTGCCAAGCCTTCAAATGATTCCAGCGCCCAGCCATCAAGCTGCCCCCACCCTTCCAGCTACTTCATCTTAGGCCACATATTAACAGAGACAAGCTGTCCCCACTAAGCAAGTCTTATCCAAATTATAGATACATGAGCAAAATAAATGACTGGTATGTTTTAAACCACTAAGTTAGGGGTGGTTTGTTATGTAACAACAGATAACTAACACAAGCTCATAAATACAATTTGGAAAAATACACAAAAAGAGAAAGAAGAAAACTTTTAATTACCCTAAGTTTCATCACTGTTAACATTTTGACACATATTTTACCATCAAGAAAATATTTTGCAGGGTGCCTGGGTGGCTCAGTTGGTTAAGCGACTGCCTTCGGCTCAGGTCATGATCCTGGAGTCCCGGGATCGAGTCCCACATCGGGCTCCCTGCTCGGCAGGGAGTCTGCTTCTCCCTCTGACCCTCCTCCCTCTCATGCTCTCTGTCTCTCATTCTCTCTGTCTCAAATAAATAAATAAAATCTTTAAAAAAAAAAAAAAAGAAAGAAAATATTTTGCCCCACTCAATTAAGATGCCAAATGCCTTGTTTTGACCATGACAAAAGGCTATATTTTTAAAGGCAGCCAACTGTTGTCATCTAACAAGAAATAGGAAGGAAAAACATTAGCATTCATTCTACTTATCTTTACTATCTCTTTCACATACCTGTCCTTAGTGAGGTGTCTGAGGATGGCTGGTACACCAATATTCCAATCTGTGGATGTGAATCAAGATCTTGGGTCGCAATAGCAGCTACACTGGACCTCCTCCCTGGAAGAAGTTGCTGAAGCTCCAAATCTGAAATTTTGAAGGAAAGAAAATGCTAAATATAAAACATTTCCTTTTTTTTTTTTTTAAGATTTTATTTATCTGAGAGACAAAGTGTGTGCGAGAGCGAGCGAGCACGAGCAGGGGGAGGGGCAGGAGAGAGAGAAGCAGACTCTCCACTGAACACAGAGCTGGCCGTAGGGCTCGATCCCAGGACCCCAAGATCATGACCTGAGCTGAAGTGAGCCACTTAAGACTGAGCCACCCAGTGGGACGCCTGGGTGGCTCAGTCGGTTAGGCATCTGCCTTCGGCTCAGGTCGTGATCCCAGGGTCCTGGGATCGAGTCCCACATCGAGCCCCCTGCTCAGCGGGGAGCCTGCTTCTCCCTCTCCCACTCCCCCTGCTTTGTGTGCTCTGTCTCTCTCTGGCAAATAAATAAATAAAATTAAAAAAAAAAAGACTGAGCCACCCAGGCACCCCCCAACATTTCCTTTCAATCATTTATAATTCCATCTTTGCTACTGAATGGGGGCTGGTAGAATGGGTTAAGATTACATGTAAGTAGGGGCGCCTGGGTGGCTCAGTTGGTTGAGCGACTGCCTTCGGCTCAGGTCATGATCCTGGAGTCCCAGGATCGAGTCCCACATCGGGCTCCCTGCTCAGCAGGGAGTCTGCTTCTCCCTCTGACCCTCCCCCCTCTCATGTGCTCTCTCTCTCATTCTGTCTCTCAAATAAATAAATAAAATCTTAAAAAAAAAAAAAAAAAAGATTACATGTAAGTAATGCACAGCTTTTACTGAAAATGGAGTTGGGTAATGTGGATTCAAGTCCCAGCTCTACTTCTTACTAGATATATGATCTTACCTAAGGAACAAATTCTCTGGGCCTAAGTATCACCATGTGATGAAGACTAAGGTGACTGGATCAAAATTTGGGGCTGGTAGTCAGAAGACCTGGGTTCCAAACTCACTTATTCTGCCTTGCTGTAAGAACTTTGATACTTCTCGGGGCGCCTGGGTGGCTCAGTCATTAAGCGTCTGCCTTCAGCTCAGGTCATGATCCCAGGGTCCTGGGATCGAGCCCCGCATCGGGCTCCCTGCTCCGCGGGAAGCCTGCTTCTCCCTCTCACACTCCCCTTACTTGTGTTCCCTCTCTCGCTGCCTCTCTCTCTGTCAAATAAATAAATAAAATCTTTAAAAAAAAAAGAACTTTGATACTTCTCTGAGGTCAGATACATCAACTCTAAAAGAAAAGGGTTGCATTAGATAATGGTTCCTGAAATCTAATCTTTAAATAGATGCCAGCCATGACCAAAAATGGGTGTAAAGTTACCAATTGTGCTTACTCTGAGACTGTCCTTCCTACTTTTTTCTGGTATTAAAATGGCTTCTTTTATGAGACGATGTGATAGACAGTACTAGTTGTTTTATAAATAAAGAGTCAAAATCAAAAGCTGTAGCCCTATGTAAGCAATATAGAATTCTTTTAGAAATTCTAGTGTCTCTATGATTTCCATGAGCTCTAAAATCCCCTCTATTTCTAACAATCTATGTATCCATTCACTACTCAACTGGTATTTTTTGGGTACCTAACATGTGACAGGCACTCTACTAGTTGCTAGGGGAGCCCAAAAATAAGTAAGATTAGTCCCTGCTCTAAAAATTCTCCCAATCTAATAGGAAAGCAGATACATAAACCCCAAAGACAATATAACGGGTTTTCTAATAGAGGCTTTGCACCTTTTAAGAGGTAAAACAGTGGAATGAATGAGTTTCTAAATTAAGTAGGATTTTATTTTTCTGTTTTTTTTTAAGATTTTTTTTTTTAAGTAATCTCTACACCCAACATGGAGCTTAAACAAGCCCGAGATCAAGAGTTGCACGCTCCACCGACTCAGCCAGCCAGGCGCCTCAAATTAAGTAGGATTTTAAAGTGAGTTTTATAGTTGTATGAGGAATTACTTAACCTCTTTAAATTTCAATTTCCTGATTTGCAAAAAACAGGAATGATTACAGATAAAAGAGTTGCAGTAAATAGATATTAAAAACAAAGGCCAACCAACCAAAGTTTGGCTTATACACTTTCCAGGAGACAAATTAAAAATTTAACATGTAGGGGCGCCTGGGTGGCTCAGTCGTTAAGCGTCTGCCTTCGGCTCAGGTCATGATCCCAGGGTCCTGGGATCGAGTCCCACATCGGGCTCCCTGCTCGGCAGGAAGCCTGCTTCTCCCTCTCCCACTCCCCCTGCTTGTGTTCCTTCTCTCTCTATCTCTCTCTGTCAAATAAATAAATAAATAATCTTTAAAAAAAAAAAAATTTAACATGTAGGGAGGCGTGGCTGGCTCAGTTGGTTAGGCATCCACCTTAGGCTCAAGTCATGATCCCAGGGTCCTGGGATTGAGTTCCACATCGGGCTCCTTGCTCCGCGGGAAGCCTGCTTCTCTCTCTGCCTCTCCCCCTGCTTGTGCTCTCCCTGTCTCTGACAAATAAATAAATAAAATATTTTTTTTTAAATGATCATGTATTAATGATCCAGCACAAAAGGGATCATTTACAACACTGACTTATACTCAAGGGTACCTTTCTCCATTAACCTCTGAATAACTGAAGGGGTACAACCAAGTTTGCTCCATTTATATTCCTAGCACCTAGTGCAATTCCTTATAAATAGCAGGTATTAACAGTTTATTAGAAAAAAAGACTGAATGAATGGCTTCTTTTTGTATGAATTAAAGTTATAGTAGCTGAAAGTAAAAATTCTTAAGTTTTCATTCAAAACTAATTTTTTTTTTAAAGATTTTATTTATTTATATGAGAGAGAGAGCGAGAACAGGAACACAAGCAGGGGGAGTGGCAGAGGGAGAAGCAGGCTTCCTGCTGAGCAGGGAGAGCCCGATGTGGGACTCGATCTCAGGACCCTGGGATCATGACCTGAGCCAAAGGCAGATGCCTAACGACTGAGCCACCCAGGTGCCCCAAAACTAATTTTAAGTATATATTTTAAGTACCCAACCTGTCATAATGGAACCTGAATATGCAGGCCTGTTTTAAAAAGCAAAATAGGGGCGCCTGGGTGGCTGAGATGGTTGAGCGTCTGCCTTCGGCTCAGGTCATGATCTCCAGGTCCTAGGATCAAGCCCTGCAGCAGACTCCCAGCTTCTCCCTCACCCTCTGCCTCTCCCCCTGTTCATGCTCCCTGTATCTCTCTGTCTCAGATGAATAAAATCTTCTAAAAAAATAATAAAATAAATAAAAAGCAAAATAAATTCACCAGACAATGCAGTAGTGGTGTTCCTGAATAAGAAGAGTAGAAGCATGCAATATATGTTAAGAAAAAAAAAAGAAGAAGAAGGTAGCAGGAGGGGAAGAATGAAGCGGGGGAAATCGGAGGGGTAGACGAACCATGAGAGACGATGCACTCTGAAAAACAAACTGAGGGTTCTAGAGGGGAGGGGGGTGGGAGGATGGGTTAGCCTGGTGGTGGGTATTGAGGAGGGCACATTCTGCATGGAGCACTGGGTGTTATGCACAAACAATGAATCATGGAACACTACATCTAAAACTAATGATGTAATGTATGGGGATTAACATAAGAATAAAAAAATTAAATTAAAAAAAAAAAAGAAGAGTAGAAGCAGCTAACATTAATTAAGCACTTACTATGTGCCAAAAACTCTTCTAAGAGCTTTCCATGGATTTCCAGGATTTCTCATAATCCTGACAAGAACCCTTATGAAATGAACTATTTATATGATCATTTTATAATAAAGAAAGCTGGACACAGAAAAGTCAAGTTACTTCCAATATCATGAAACTACTAAGAGATAGGGTTAGGATTTTTAAAAAAAGAAAATACAGCTACATGACTCCAGAGCCCCCCTTTTTAATTTTTATTTAACTAAATAACTTTATTTTAAAAAAAGGGGGGGCACCTGGGTGGGTCACTCGGTTAGGCGTCTGCCTTCGGCTCAGGTCATGACCCCAGGGTCCTGGGATCGAGTCCCACCTCGGGCTCCTTGCTCAGCAGGGAGCCTGCTTCTCCCTCTGCCTACCGCTCCCCCTGCTTGTGCTCTCTCTCTCTCTCTGATAAATTTAAAAAAAAAAAAAAAAAATTTTTTCCCAGACCTGGATTTTTTTCTTTTGGTTTTTTTTTTTTTTTTTATTTTTTTTTAAGATTTTATTTATTTATTTGACAGAGAGAATGAGATAGAGAGAGCATGAGAGTGGGGAGGGTCAGAGGGAGAAGCAGACTCCCTGCTGAGCAGGGAGCCCGATGCGGGACTCGATCCCGGGACTCCAGGATCATGACCTGAGCTGAAGGCAGTCGCTTAACCAACTGAGCCACCCAGGCGCCCCTGATTTTTTTTTTTAACAGAACAAGAAGTCCTTTAATATGTGCACTAAACACAAATACATGATACAGTCCCTCCCCTTAAAGGCCCTACACACCAATGTGGTGGTATTATTAATAAGTGGTAACATGAATAAGTAATATCTTAATTTTATTTTATTATTTTTATTTTTAAAATATTTTATTTATTTATTTGAGAGAGAGAGAGACAGAGATAGCAACAAGTAGGGAGGAGAGGGAGAAGGAGGCTCTCTGCTGAGCAGGAAGCCTGAGGCAGGGCTCCATCCCAGGACTCTGGGATCATGACCTAAGCCAAAGGCAGACACTTAACCGACTGAGCCCTCCAGGTGTCCCAAAAGTTTAAATTTCTAAAAACACAAATGAAAACACTAGCACTGTGAATTCACAGCACTAAATAAAAGGCTGCTGGTTCCAAGATTTGGTTTGCCAAATTTTTCCCTACAGATTAATGTTCAATACCCACTGAACATTTTACACCACTCCAAGATTAAGAGTCTTCTGCTAATTCTATGAAGAAAAATGAACTCCCAGTTTAGTTTATGTTCCAAGTAGCTGTCCCCAGAGGAACAGATCGGAGAAGGGCAACTTAAGCACAACATTTAAGCTTTATTCAGACCTGGAAAACAAAGAAATCTGACATACTTTCCACATAGAATATGCCTATGGAAAAAAACTATATTATCTATTTTAAAAAAGTATTTATTTTTACATTTTTTAAAACTACAATAACTATGCCAATTAGAGTAAGCATAAAAAGGGGAGGAAATCTTTCCAATTACAAATTAATTCCCCCTAATCAAAACTTAACTTATAAATTCTGTTTATCCGACTAGATATTTACTTTCATCATACCTGAAGATCTTCATCTCTTCCTAGTACCTTTTCAAACATTTTAGACCCACCCACCATCCAATCTCAATTCTGAATGCCATTCAAAAAACAGGTGATCACCTCCTTAATACCCCCTCTTAATATGTGACCATTAACAGCTATTATAATTTCATTTCACCAAAGCCAAGTGTGGTGTGCTACTCACAACTCCAAGTCTGTGTTCCATAGCTCCAAACCATTCTTCTCAAAATGGTAGCACACTATTCTTTTCTATTATAAAAATTACTTGCTACTCAAAATGTGTTTCACAGGGGCGCCTGGGTGGCTCAGTCCTTAAGTGTCTGCCTTCGCCTCAGGTCATGATTCCAGGTGCTGGGATCGAGCCCCTCCCTGCTCGGCAGGAAGCCTGCTTCTCCCTCTCCCACTCCCCCTGCTTGTATTCCCTCTCTCACTGTGTCTCTTTCTGTCAAATAAATAAAATCTTAAAAAAAAAAATGTGTTTCATAAACTGAAAGCATCATCTCAGGTCCTACCTTAGATCTACTGAACAGAATCTACATTTTAACAAGAACTTTAGGTGATTCATACACAGAAAATTTTGAGAGTCACTGTCCTAATTCACTCATTCAGGGTCCTTTTCCTCCTGCTTTACAGTTTCTGAATTACAATCTGGCATATAAGGAATCAGATCCTTTTTCTTTTGAGCATATAAAGACCTACCAAAATGAAGTGAGGAATCTTTAAATAAGATTACAGTTTCTTCACAACCTTCTTTTCATAAAAGATTGTAAGTTCTATGAAGCCAGAGATTTCAATATATTCTCAAGACCAAAACAGTGCCAGGTGAATATTTGTAGAAGAAATAGAATAGATACCAGATGATTCCTAAAGTCCTCTGACTTTTAAATCTTTGGCTCTTCCATTTCCTATGTAAGCAAAATTCTATCTAAGGAAGGGAAGTTAAAATATGAGATCATCTAAATGTACAAAATAAAAAATATGTCACTTTAAATGACTTGGTCAAGGTCACTAGGCAGGTTCACTACTAAGTTCATAAGGCTCAAAAACATTTTTCATATTATATTATTTTTTTTAAGTTTTAATTTATTTATTCATTTTAAGTAATATTCCACACCCAAAGTGGGGCTCGAACTCATGACCCTGAGATCAAAAGTTCCATGCTCTTTCGACTGAGCCAACCAGGTGCCCCAATATCATATTATTATTACTGTATTTTATTATTATATTTTAGATCAAATGACAATACTTCTTCTATTTATACACTATCATCCAAGTAGCTAGCAAATGCAAATGTCCAGAAAAGTTGTACACTCAGAGCTTAAGGAAGTCTAAAATGTCCACATTGCTGGAAAGAATCTGTACATAAAAACTGAAGATTACATGGTATGATTAGTTTCTTCAAAGCCAGAAGAAATAAGTGCTTCCAAACTTTACTGCGCTTACATTGAAATAGAGGAAAGAAATGAAAGGGAAAGAAAAGAATGAAAGTACAGAAAAGACCAAAAAAAAAAAAAAATTAGGGACCAAACATGGCAACAAGATAGAGAAAAGAACAGAGGTTAACTAATCAAAAGTCTCAAAGAATGTGAATTAGGGACTTAGAAAAGGCAAAAGCGGCTACAAAAGCAAAGAGCAGAATACCAATGAAGCAGCATCCATTTCAGAAACTTCCAATGATGACACAATGCAAGAAATTTTGAGGGGCACCTCAAACGGGTGCAGCCACTCTGGAAAACAGTATGGCGATTCCTCAAAAAATTAAAAATAGAGGGGCACCTGGGTGGCTCAGTTGGTTAAGCGACTGCCTTCGGCTCGGGTCATGATCCTGGAGTTCCTGGATCGAGTCCCGCATCGGGCTCCCTGCTTGGCGGGGAGTCTGCTTCTCCCTCTGACCCTCCCCCCTCTCGTGTGCTCTCTCTCATTCTCTCTCTCTCAAATAAATAAAATCTTCAAAAAAAAAAAAAATTAAAAATAGAACTACCCTACTATACAGCAATCCCACTAGTGGGTATTTACCCAAAGAATACAAGAACACTAATACAAAGGGATATATGTACCCCTATGTTTATGTTTATAGCAGCATTATTTACAACAGCCAAGATATGAAAGCAACCCAAGTGTCCCATCGATTGATGAATGGATAAAGACACACACAGAATATTACTCAGCCATAGAAAAGAATGAAATCTTGCCCTTTGCAACAACTTGGATGGAGCTAGAGAGTATAATGCTAAGCGAAATAAGTCAGAGAAAAACAAATATCATATGATTTCACTCACATCTGGAATCTAGGAAACAATACAAAAGAGCAAAGGGGGGGGAAAAAGAGAGAAGGGGCAAACCAAGAAACAGAGTCTTAATTATAGAGAACAAACTGATGGTTTCCAGAGGGGAAGGGAGGGGGAAATGGGTTAAATAGGTAATGGGGATTAAAGAGTGCACTTGTCTTTTTTTTTTTTAAGATTTTATTTATTTATTTGACAGACATAGCGATAGAGGGAACACAAGCAGGGGGGAGTGGGAGAGGGAGAAGCAGGCTTCCCACTGAGCAGGGCCCCAGGACCCTGGGACCATGACCTGAGCTGAAGGCAGACACTTAACAACTAAGCCACCCAGGTGCCCCTGGAGTGCACTTGTCTTGAGGAGCACAGGGTGATGTATGGAACTGTTGAATCACTATACTGTACACCTGAAACTAATATAACACTGTATGTCAACTGGAATTAAAATAAAAACCTATATAAAAAAATAGCACCAAATGTAAATGTAAATATTCTTCCTCTGAGGTTCAAAGCATAGCTCAGTAAATTACAGTTTGCATACATATTCTAAATAGGCACCAAGTCAGAATTAAAACATGTAGCTTCTGTGTTTTTTACTAATTACTGAAGATGAAAGTCAAATTCCTATGTAAATTAACTCTCATACTCCTCAGCAAAAAAATTCAAGCTATCTAGAATACAGCAAAGTAAAGAACCCAAATAAGAGGAAATATCTCAAATATCTGAATATGGACATCAGAAAGTCACCAGAAAACTGAAGAATAAACTACTGAGATCTGAGCCTTTGAGAATATACAGCTTAGAGTCAAAATAAGTAAGAGGAGGAGCCAAGTCTGATATCAAAGTAAACATCAAAAATAGAAAGCTCCAACCAATCCTATCTTGCCCCTCACATCCTCTGAGAATGGTCTGACTCTGCCATAACTCAAATCTGGTTAGGGCATACCTAGGGAATTCATTCCATAAAGGAGCGGCAGGTACTTAAGGGCTGAACCCAAATTCAGTCCTAGCTGAATCTTTATTGTGCTCAAGAACCAGGTGTTTCCAGGTGTGGGAGCAGTGTTCTACTTAGCAGGTGCACTCTCACCTCATGAGATGCTGCCCTCTGGCACACTCTGTAAGCAAAGGGAAGTCAGGTCAATACACTGCTCTCCACAAGAAACCAAGACAAATGTTTTAAACTGTGAAAACATTTAGGTCACAATTAGCACTCAGAAAGAGAGAAATAAAATGGAAAAGATGAGTGCATCACATATATTAAGGATGAATACTAATCTACTGATCCTCATTTTTCTTTCAACTCTATGCATGTATGGGGGGGTTCACCATCAAAAATGTTTAAAATTTGAGGCACCTGGGTGGCTCAGTCGGTTAAGCAACCGCCTTTGGCTTGGGTCATGATCCCAGGGTCCTGGGATCAAGCCCTGCGTGGGGCTCCCTTCTCAGTGGGGAGTCTGCTTGTCCCTCCCCCCTGCTCGTGCTTTCTCTCTCTCTCTAATAAATAAATAGTATCTTGGGGTGCCTGGGTGGCTCAGATGGCTGTGTGTCTGCCTTTGGCTCAGGTCATGATCCCGGCGTCTTGGGATCAAGCTCCACGTCGGGCTCCTGGCTCAGGGGGGAGCCTGCTTCTCCCTCTCCCTCTGCTTCTCCCCCTGCTCATGCTCTCTCTCTCTCTCTCTCTCTGTATCTCTGTGTCTCAAGTGAATAAATAAAATCTTATAAATAAATAAATAAATAAATAAATAAATAAATAAATAAATAAAATCTTTTTAAAAATGCTTAAAGGGGTGTCTGGGCAGCTCAGTCGGTTAAGCATCTGCCTTTGGCTCACATCCTGATCTCAAGGGTTTTGGAATCGAGCCCCACATCGGGCTCCCTGCTCAATGGGGAGCCTGCTTCTCCCTCTCTCTCTGCCCTTCCCTCCCTGGCTCATGCTCTCTCTCGCTCTCTCTCAAATAAGTAAATAAAATCTTCAAAAAATTAAAAATAAAACAATGTTTAAAATTCACTGTTGTAGAGAAATGTTTGTACATGTGCACCTGAAGATAAGCAAGAATGTTTGTAATACCAACAAAATGGAAAAAAAAAAAAGTCCATCTTTAGGAGAAAAGACAAATTGTGGTACAGTCATACAATTAATACATATATACCTGAGAAAATAAATAATGGTTACACATATTGATATGGGTGAATCTTTTTTTTTTTTTTTAAAGATTTTATTTATTTGACAGAGAGAGACACAGCGAGAGAGGGAACACAAGCAGGGGGAGTGGGAGAGGGAGAAGCAGGCTTCCTGCGGAGTGGGGAGCCCGATGCGGGGCTCAATCCCAGGACCCTGGGATCATGACCTGAGCAGAAGGCAGACGCTTAACGACTGAGCCACCCAGGCGCCCCTTGATATGGGTGAATCTTAAAAACATAATATTGATTAGCCAAAGCAAATAAGTACATGTAGTAAAACAAAACAAGAATATATGTGTACTATGATTCCATTTTTATAGCTAAAAAACAAGCAATATTAAATAATAAATTTTTGAAATACATACAAACGTGGTAAACTTAAAGGAAGGAAACAATAAATAAACAAAACAAAACAAAAATTCTGAATAGTTTTATCTCTGGTGGAGAGACAGGTGAATGGAAATCAAGGAAAAACATACCAACAATATTGGTAATGTTCTATTCCTTAACCTGGGTGATGAGTGCGCAAGTATTGGTTTTATTATATGCTTCATTACTTACATACACAGCACCATATTCTTGTCTATGTATCAAATATTTCATAATGGGAAGGGAAAACAGAAAAGGAAAGAGGATACATCTGTAACATAGGTCAATATCAGTGTCCTATCTCTCCCTTGAAAGGCAATGTAGATTTCTATTAAATACAGGCTCCATCCAGAAACTCCTCTAAAACAAAAGATTTTTGTTTCAAGAGCACAAACTGGGGCGCCTGGGTGGCTCAGTCAGTTGAGTGTCTGACTCTCAGCTTAGGTCATGATCTCAGGGTCATGAGATTGAACAATCGAACACCCCCCAGCCGGGCTCTGTACTCAGCTCGGCTCCGTGCTCAGCCTCAGCTCAGAGTCAGCTTGGGATTCTCTCCATCTGCCTCCCTGCCCCTCCCCCTACTCATGAGGCACGTACTCTCCCAATAAATAAATAAAATCTTAAAAAAAAAAAAAAGCACGGGCACCTGGGTGGCTCAGTCGGTTAAGTGACTGCCTTCGGCTCAGGTCATGATCCTGGAGTCCCGGGATCGAGTCCCGCATCGGGCTCCCTGCTCAGCCGGGAGTCTGCTTCTCCCTCTGACCCTCCTCCCTCTCGTGCTCTCTGTCTCTCATTCTCTCTCGCAAATAAATAAAATCTTTAAAAAAAAAAAAAAAAAAGCACAAACCTGAAATGAGATGCAAGTAGGTAATTTATCTATCCTTAGTTTTCAAAACTTAAGATAATGCCTAATCTAATATAAAAGAAAGAAAAGTAATTTAAAATAATACATTGTAATATTTAAATGCTCAGGTATAACCATCCCAGCATTCATATTATTAAGGAAATTGACACTTGCACGCATATACAGACATGCCATGCACATGACATCTACAAATGTAGACTGACACAAATGAATTGTATTAGAAAATCAGATGGCAAAAGGGTCAGTGCCATTGGTAATATGATTTTCCAAAACAGTTAACAACTCTTGTTAAAGTTCTGAAGAAAACAAAGCATAATCTGCCCTCAGTTTACTAAGTAGTTGCATTCCTGGAAAATTTAGTGTCTATTAAAACTATGCAAAAAACTACTGTGTTTAAATATATAGCAGAATTAGCATCAGATAAGTACAAACAGGTTTTTCACCTACAAGAGCTGGGAAAATGTTCAAAAATCATGCAGAACTGTCTCAGACGTTGTGGAATGTATGGCATTCCTGGCTTCTGCTCATTGCTCATTGAATGCCAATGCTGCACCCACCCCACCCTAATCATTATGGCAACCAAAAGTGCACCTTCAAAGACTCAAAGATTCAAAGGGGTCCTGACCCCACTGAGAGCCAGTGACTTCTAAAAAGTCTAAGTCCCAGTGTGGTTTCAACATAAAGCTAAAGGAAATGATAAGGCCTACCCAATTTCTAACTTTGGCAAAGAAGAGTGGCGCCTGGCTGGCTTTGTTCTCGGGGTCGTGAGTTTGGGCCCCACGTAGGGTATAGAAATTACTTAAAAAAATAAAACTTAAAAATAAAGAAGTCCTCATTCAGTGAAGAAATTTATTATTAGAGAAAGTATAAAGGCAGATTAAAACCCAAAATCCTCACCCTAAATGAAAGTGATACATCAAACCAAAGTTTGGCAATTTTTTCACCCATCTAAAAGCAATCTTTGAGGACAGTGTTATTTTACAAAATACAACAAATGTCCCAACTGAAAAACACTGTAACACTCAAAAAGAATGTTATAGTTTACAAAGCACTATTTAATTTTAATCTTTATAACAATTCTATAAGAAAGATATCATTATTTTTTTTTATATTATTTGTAAGGAGAACAATCTCAAAAAAGGTCAAAGTCACAGAGCTGGTAAACTGACAGATATGACTTCAAGCCCTCTGATTTCAAATACTGTGTTCTTTCCATCAAACTATACTGCTTCACAAAGATTCAATATGGCAATACTGATAAAAAGAAACTCATCAGGGGCGTCTGGATGGCTCAGTCGGCTAAGCAGCTGCCTTCAGCTGAGGTCATGATCGCAGGGTCCCGCAACTGAGCCCCGCATCAGGCTCCCTGATCAGTGGGGAGCCTGCTTCTCCCTCTGCCTCTACCACTCCCCCTGCTTGTGTTCTCTCTCTTGCTCACTCTCTCCCTCTCAAATAAATAAATCTTTAAAAAAAAAAAAACCACCACCAGTCAATACAAGAGAAGTATTAATGGCAAAAGATCAATACAAAGCCTCTTGATCTATTTTGATATATCAGACAGTTGTACTACCTATAGTAGTTATTTCTCAATATGAGAATTTTTTAAAGATTTTTTTAAGTAATCTCTACACCCAACGTGGGACTCAAACTTACAACCCCAAGATCAAGAGTTGCATGCTCTACAGACTGAGCCAGCCAGGCACCCCAGAAGAAAGGTACAATTTTAGCAATTACCATGACGTATAGTATCTAATTACTTTCTAATATCAAAAAGATTCTGGATTATAATTTTAATCAATCTTCTACTTAATCAAACATTCCAGAATCTCACTATAGATTCTGACAGTTAAAAAATTAACAAAGTCTTTGGGCGCCTGGGTGGCTCAGTTGGTTAAGCGACTGCCTTCGGCTCAGGTCATGATCCTGGAGTCCCAGGATCGAGTCCCGCATCGGGCTCCCTGCTCGGCAGGGAGTCTGCTTCTCCCTCTGACCCTCCCCCCTCTCATGCTCTCTCTATCTCATTCTCTCTCTCAAATAAATAAATAAAATCTTTTAAAAAAAAAAATTAACAAAGTCTTTTCTTAAAAAAACCTTTCCATTTGGGGGTGCCTGGGTGACTCAGTAGGTTAGGTGACCAACTCTTGATTTCGGCTCAGGTCATGATCTCAGGGTCCTGGGATCCAGTCCTACATCTGGCTCCGCACTCAGCGGGGAGTCTGCTTGAGGATTCTCTCACCCTCTCCCTCTACCCCTCCCCACACCATGTGCTTGCTCTCTCTCTCTCAAATAAATAAATCTTTAAAAAAAAAAAAAACCTTTCCATTTGGGGAGAAATGCATAAACATTAAGAACTTCATAAAAATCTCAGCTTAACCAACGTGTCTCTAACGTAGTCCCTAGATTAGTCCTCTCAGAAAAAGTTCTCTAAAGTTCATTTGAGAAAAAAAATAAAACTAAAAAAAATAAAGTTCATTTGAGAATGACAACATGAAGGGATGGCATACTGAATTAGCTCTCAGTCATGACTGGTAGATTAACTTTAAAACTCTAAATGGTAAAAAAAAAACAAAAAAAAAAAACCTCTAAATGGTGGTGTGCTATGCTTCTTAATTGATAATACACTTCCATAGTTCCAAACATCCATATGCACACAACAGTTTATAAGACAAGACAAAAATAAAAGCAAAGGTGTACTCAGGGCTTGATGTAAGAGGAAAAGGAAGTAGTATGTCTTATTATTTCAGCTGAAGAAATACGGAAGTAAGATCATTTATTAGCAAGCACAATCTTCTTAGATACATCTCCAAAGGGCAGAATAATATACTAAGGCTTCCCTAAAAAAGAGTGGACAATAATCTACATGACTCATCCCTCCACTAATTTGAACCCAAAACCCAAGAAGAAAGAATAATTTGACATTTCTATTTTAAAAGAAAAAATTTTTTTCATTTATGCTTCTAAATTCATGGGTAAAGTTTGACTGGAGTGAAGACTTTAGGAGTAACATCATGAAAGAATATCAGTTATAAACTACACACACAAGCTGAAAGTCTTATATATTTTTTTAAGATTTTATTTTTAAGTAATCTCTACACCCAACGTGGGGCTCGAGCTCACAAACCTGAAATCAAGAGTTGCATGCTCTACAGACTAAGCCAGTCAGGCACCCCTGTCTTATAATATTTTATCCCTCCTTTTTGTTCCTCTTTCCCAAAGAGGAGCTTTACTCAGTCGTAACTACGGTTGTCTAAGCCAAAATCTCTACTTGAAACAAGACCTTATTTTCTCCCTCATGCAGTTACTTCCCTTTTCACTCCATTACAACTTCCATAATCTCTGTGGTATCTATACATAATGCACTGACTTTTTTGATTAGTAGCTAATGGAAAGTATATGCAATAGAGCTTAAAAGAATGATCAATCACCTATTTCTAAAATGTTACCATAAATACAAAGAATTAAGCACTTCAGCACTTTATTATATTGAAAAAAATTGCAATTCATCTTGAAAAAGCTCCAATTCGAAGTTGCTAAGACATAGATTAAAATTAGATTTAAATATATCACCCAAGGGGCGCCTGGGTGGCTCAGTTGTTAAGCATCTGCCTTCGGCTCAGGTCATGATCCCAGTGTTCTGGGATCGAGCCCCACATCGGGCTTCCTGCTCGGTTGGAGGACTGCTTCTCCCTCTCCCACTCCCCCACTTGTGTTCCTTCTCTCACTGTGTGTGTCTGTCAAATAAGTAAATAAAATCTTTAAAAATATATATATGTATCACCCAAAAGCCTCAAAACATGCCATAATCCCCAGATACATTTACAGAAATTTCAAATACTGATTGACAAGTGTTTTAGGGTTATTATGTATTATATATATTACAGATAGATATCTATCTCTCTATATATAGATGATATCTGTCTAAACAGAAACCAACAAGGAATTATAGGACTCACTTGAAAATATAACAGCTGACATATATAAAGCACTTATTATATGCTAGGCATTGTTCATAGAATTCAGATACAAGTGTGTATATAACCTCATTTCACCAGCACAAAAAAACAAGAGATAAAGGCTATAATTCCAATTTTAAAGATGAGAAACTGTAACTTTGAAAGATTAAAAAGGCTTCTAGGTGGTGCAGTAAATTCATCCAAAAACAATACACAAATGTGTCAAACACATAAATAAACAATATATAACTAGCTCAAAAAATAACATACATATCTCTCAAGCAGTGATAGGGAAAATAAATGCAAAATGGTAAGCAGTGCTGAAGCCAGGAGCCCACTAGGGTCCTAGTCCAAAAACAAGCAGTGGCAGCTGAGAGTTTGGCTTCCCTGGGGAACAGGGACTAAAAGTGTTCCATGTAAGTAAGACAGAGGGTTTATCAGAGCTAGGGGTGGGGTAGGGCTCCCTTATAAAGAAAACAACTTGGGGCACCTGGCTGGCTCAGTCAGTGGAGCACGTGACTCTTAACCTCAGGGTTGTGAGCTCAAGCCCCACGCTGGTTTTACAGATTACTTAAAAATAAGAAATTTAGGAATGCCTGGGTGGCAGAGTTGGTTGAGCATCCAACTCTTGGTTTCAGCTCAGGTCATGACCTCAGGGTCGTGAGAAGGAGCTCTGTGCTCAGGTCAGAGTCAGCTTGAGATGAGTCTCTCTCTCCTGCTCCCTCTGCCTCTTCCCCACAAGGTGCATTCACTGGCGCGCTCTCATTCTCTCAAAAAAATAAATCTTTAAAAATAAATAAATAAAATCTTTAAAAAAGAAAACAACTTGCCAACTCTGCCTGGGGCTATGGCTTATAGTAAGTAACTCCCACGAATGTTGCAGGACACAGACACAGCTTCAAAATCAAGAAAGTAACCAGGACACCCGTTAGCCCTGTAACTGGTTCTGCAATATCCACACTATCACCAATATCTCTGAGGGGCAGGAACTCTAAGCCTGGTTCTAGAATTGGGGTCCAGAGGCAAGCATAAAAGTTCTAATACAAGGAGGGAGGTGAACATAGAGGGAGAGTGAAAGCTGCCTTTGTCTCAATAATATTTGATATATCTGAAAAGGGGTTAATATTCAAAATATATAAAGAATGTATACAACTCAACACCAAAAAGACCTCAAAAGATCTGATTAAAACAGGCAGAGGACCTAAATAGGCATTTCTCCAAAGAAGACATACAAATGGCCAACAGACACACGAAAAGATGATCAACATTACTAATCACCAGAGAAATGCAAACCAAAACCACAATGAGGTATCACCTCACACCAGTCAGAATGGCTAGTATCAAAAAGAAAAGAAATAACAAGTGTTGGTGAGGATGTGGAGAAAAGTGAACCCTCATGCACTGTTGGTAGGAATGTAAATTGGTGCAACCACTGTGGAAAACAGTATGGAGGTTCCTCAAAAATTTAAAAACAGAAATACTATATGATCCAGCAATTCCACTACTGGGTATTTACCCCCCACCCAAAAAAACAAAAACAAAAACAAAAAAACCCTCAATATAATTCAAAAAGCTATATGCACCCGTGTTCAATGCAGCATTATTTACAATAGCCAAGACATGGAAACAACCTCAGTGTCCATCAATAGATGAATGGATTAAAAAGATGTGGTGTACACATACACACACACACACACAATTATTACTCAGCCATAAAAAAGAATGAGGTTTGCCACCTGCAACAACATGGACAGACCCAGAGGGTATTATGCTAAGTGAAATAAATCAGACGTTAAAAGACAACTGCCACATGATTTCACTTACACGTGGAATCTAAAAAACAAAACAAAACAGAAACAGGCCTGTAAATACAGAGAACAAACTAGTGGTTGCCAGAAAAGGGGGGGGGGGGGAGGATAGGCAAAATAGGTGAAGGGGATTAAAAGGTACAAACTTCCAGTTATAAAATAAATAAGTCACAGAGATGAAAAATACAGCATAGGGAATATAGTTAATAACCTTGTATGGCGACAGATGGTGACCACACTTACTGTGATGAGCACTGCATAATGTATAGAATTGTTGAATCACTACACTGTACACCTGAAACTAATATAACATTGTATGTCAACTATACATCAATAACAAAAACTTAAAAACAGAAAATAAAATTGCACTTTCCATAAAATATATATATATATATATATATATAAGACAACTAAATCTGCTACTGTATCTGAATGACATTCCATTCTCCATTTCCTAAATGTCTAACTATTAAGCCCTTCTGGTGCTTCCTCACACCCCTGGGTATAAGATAAATCCTCATTCCTTAAGGTAACCAGAAAAAACCTACCACTCCTAAACCTTTCCTACCTTGCCAACAAACCAATAATCATGAGAATCTGAAAAGGTTGGGGTTTTTCTTAAGTTTTTATTTATTTATTTAGTAATCTCTACACCCATCATGGGTCTTGAACTCACAAGCCCGAGATCAAGAGTTGCACACTCCTCTGACTGAGTCAGCCAGGCGCCCCAGCAAAAGGTTGTTTTTTAAATTCAGTAAAGTTACAAAAACCTATTTCTAACTGGTAACCTTCGACAACTCCAAAACTAAGCATCCAGTTTCCCATAGCTAAAGAGAAGTGTCTTTATAATTAAACTTGTTCATTATGTCTAAGCAAACTTTAAGTCATGCAGGATCTTTCAAATTTAGTCCTCCTATTTATCAACCAGACACAGTCCTATTATCAACCAGACACAGAACTTTCCTACCACTAGGAAGGGAGTGGTTTCCAGCTTTAGGATGACACAATTAAAGGGTTCCAAATAGGAATTAAAAATAGTCTCTAGAAGGAATAACTCAAAATAAAAAGTGTCTTTTAGTAAGACAAGCATCAAAATAGTAATCCATCACTTAAATTCTAGACCTCTCTCTGCCAGTAACTAGCTGTGTGACTTTAGCTAACCTAATCTAGACTTCAGGTTCTATTTTTTTTTTTTTTAAGATTTTATTTATTTATTTGTCAGAGAGAAAGAGAGCACAAGCAGGGGGAGTGGCAGGCAGAAGGAGAAGCAATCTCCCGGCCGAGAAAGGAGCCCGATGCGGAACTCAATCCCAGTACGCTGGGATCATAACCTGGGCCGAAGACAGACGCCTAACCGACTGAAACACCCAGGTGTCCCTCTTTTTCTCTACTAATTCTAACACTGTAACATTCTTTTAAACATATGATAGGATTGCTACACATAGACAAATTCAGCATTTACATGTTTCTAGAGCTTCAAAGAACTTTATAAATGCTAATAATGCTTGTCTACCACTCTCTCCTCCCCAAAAAGTCACATAGGTAAAATCTAAAAACAAACATTTTCTTGAGACAGTTTTCCAAAATACTTTTTAATATGGTAACATACTATATCCTAGAACTTTAATTGAGGTATAATTTATAAACACTGAAATTTACTTTTTCTTTAAAGATATATCTGGGAGAGAGCTCACTCATGCTCACCACATGGGGGAGAGAAGCAGAGGGAGAGGGCGGGAGAAACTCAAGCAGACACTGCTGCTAAGCACAGAACCCCACTCGGGACTCAATCTCATGACCCTGAGATCACTACCTGAGCCGAAAGAGTCAGACGCTCAACCAACTGCACCACCCAGGCATCCCTGAAATTCACTTTTAAGTGTACACTTCTGAGTTTGAAAAATACATACAGTCATGTAACCACTACCACAATCAAGATATAGAATACAGGCAATATAGAATACCCCCAAAAAATTCCCTCATGTCCCCCCCCACCCCGGCAACCACTAGTCAATTTTCTGTCCTTTTAGTTTCATTTATTCCAAAATAGCATAAAAATGGAATCACACAGCATGTGGTCTTCTGAGTCTGGCTTCTTTCACTTAGCATAATGCATTCACTATCCACCTATGTTGCTGCATGCACTGCCAAATAGTATTCCACTGTATGGAGGTTCACAGTTGCCGTACATCTGAATTTGTCTCCAGTTTGGGGCATTAGCATAGATGAAAAGTTTTCATTTCACTTGAGTAAATACCTATTAGATCTATTAGATCATTACAGTAAGTGTATGTATAACTGTATATGAGAACCTGCCAAACTGTTTTCCAAAAGACTGCACCAATAATAAAGAAGAGTTTTTTAATGGTTTTAAGGAAAAATAAGTTTAGATCTTATGTCACAAATTTCATAGAAATATCCTAAACAGAACCAGATATTTTTCAGAGGAAATTATTTTCCTGTGTCCTATATATAGAAAGCAGTTAACAAAGGAAGTTAATTTGATAAATATTCACATTTATCAAACAAAGATCTTTTAATAGACTTTAAAATGCCTTGTTTGAAATCACACTCATAAGCTCTATAGGTCAGAGAGTGTGTGTGCTTAAATCCATTTGGCTAGAATGTGGATTTAAACTGTCTATTTAAGGGCACCTGGGTGGCTCAGTCGGTTTAGCGACTGACTCTCAGTTCAGTTTCAGCTCAGGCCATGATCTCAGGGTCGTGAGACTGAGGCCCCAGGTAGGGCTTCCTGCTTGGCAGCAATCTCCTCTCCCTCTTCCTCTGCCCCTCTTCCCAGTGCACGAACGTGCGCTCTCTCTCGAATAAGTCTTAAAAAAAAAAATAGACCCAATTTAAAAATTAAAAATTAAAAATAAATTGTCTATTTAGAATGGGAGATTCTACGGGGCGCCTGAGTGGCTCAGTTGGTTAAGCATCTGCCTTTGGCTCAGGTCATGATCTCAGGGTCCTGGGATCGAGCCCCATGTCGGGCTCCCTGCTCAGTGGGGAGTCTGCTTCTCCCTCTCCCTCTGCTGCTCCCCCTGCTTGTGCTCTCTCACTCTCACTCATGCTCTCTTTCAAATAAATAAAATCTTTGGGGAAAAAAAAAAAAGAATGGGAGATGCCAAGCGGCTAAGTCTATACAAATTCTGGTTATTTGGGACATAAATGAGAAAGACGACATATAATAAAAGATCTGATCTTTCCAACTCACTTGTTCAACTGGCCCTCAGAAATAATTCTTAGTCCTTAATGAGACCACCTACTCATGAAACCCTCCACTTTCTTCCTATCATTCCCCTGGTTTCACTTGTCTTTTTTATCCAGTACAGATTTCACAGTTCATCAATATAATCACTCCTTGCACTCAATTCAGTGTTTCCCGTCTCTCTCCTTCACACTCTCCTAGCAAAACTCCAGTTAACCTTCTCCATGACCATGACAGAGCAGTGGAATATTGAAGAAAATCACATATCCAGTCAGGGGCGCCTGGGTGGCTCAGTTGTTAAGCATCTGCCTTGGGCTCAGGTCATGGTCCCAGGGTCTTGGGATCGAGCCCCGCATCAGGCTCCCTGCTCGGCAAGGAGCCTGCTTCTCCCTCTCCCACTCCCCCTGCTTGTGTTCCGTCTCTCGCTGTGTCTCTCTCTGTCAAATAAATAAAAAATCTTTAAAAAAAAAAAAATCACATATCCAGTCAGACTGATTATTGTCATAAATTCACAACTAACAACCTCAACCACAGCAATAATACTCTAAAAGCTCCCTGTAAAGGCTGTTTTATAACTTTTCCTCAATCCCTAAACATTTCACCCACCTCTCCATTTATAATACCTTCATTAAGAAAATAGAAGCCATCAGATGAAAGCTCCCTATTTTTTCCACAACCAAATCTGTAACATCCCCCCCAAACTGAACCAGTCATTTTCTTCTCCCCTACTTTAAAATGAATAAGCATCCCTGATTATTTTTTTTAAGATTTTTTTTATTTTGAGAGAGAGCGCAAGAGCAAGCAAGCGAGCAAGGGCAGGGAGAGGGGCAGAGAGAAGCAGAATCCCAAGCGGACTCCATCCACACTGAGCTCAGAGCCCGACATGGGGGTCGATCCCAAGACGCCGAGATCATGACCTGAGCCAAAACCAAGAGTCGGATGCTTAACCAACTGAACCACCCAGGCGCCCCTCTAATTACTACTAAATGGCCACTGAAGTTTGCTCTTTGAATTATCTCTTTCACTTAGAGGTTTCCTTCCTTCCATAATTCACTCTCTCCTGTATCATCAATCTTTCCCTCCTCTACAAGATCATTCTCATTATCATGTAAACATGTACCATTACCTCCCATATTTACATGTTTTGTAGAGTATCCCATCATTCCCTACACAGCTATGCTCCACCTCCTCCCCCATTTCTGTTACTTTTTTGAGGAATGCAGCTCTAAAGGGTATCAGCTCTCACAGTCTCTAATTCCCAACTTTCCATTCACTATTCAACCTGCTCCAAACTGGTCTACCTCCACAAGTTCATTTGAAACTGCTCCTTATGGGGTCCCTGGGTGGCTCAGTCGTTGAGCGTCTGCCTTCGGCTCAGGTCATGATCCCAGGGTCCTGGGATCGAGCCCCACATCGGGCTCCCTGCTCCGTGGGAAGCCTGCTTCTCCCTCTCCCTCTGCCTGCCTGTCTGCTGACTTGTGATCTCTCTCTCTCTGTCAAATAAATAAATAAAATCTTAAAAAAAAAAAAAAAAGAAACTGCTCCTTAAGCGGATGGCACACTTAAAGGAATAAACGAAGAGAGCTTAACGGAGAGACTATTTACAAAAGTGTGGTCAGATTAAGGTAACATAGAGAGCAATCAAGAAAAAAAAAAAAAAAAAGCTGTAACCTTCTCTAAACTCCTAGAAGGTACAAGGGGTACAAGTTCTCACCTCTCTGAAGCCTCAAGTTATTGGAACCAGAAAAAGCTATGGCGGTGGAGAAGGTACCCTGCAGCTACAGGTAGAGGTATGCAGTTTTTGCCTAATTGCAGCCACATAGGGAAGAGGAAAGGAAATAAATACCCTAATTTCTTTTTCCTTCCACTGTCCAATCTCCTGTCAATTGTATCTCTACTAGCTGAAAACAACATGAAGCCAGAAAGCAAAGAAGCCTGGGTGATATAAACTAGAGAGGGTAGCCTTCTGAAGCACAAAGCAGGGAAGAAAAGGGCAAAAATAGATCTGGAGAGACATACAGAGATGACCAACACAAGATCATCAATAATTTCCATTTTGATAAATCAAATTGGCACTGTTCCTCTCTCCTCTCTTGGGCTTTTATGACATGACAAATTCTGGTTTCTCTCCATATAAACTCCCTTTTCCTCCCTCACTAGAAGGAATATTTGGAGTTCCTCTGAGCTCAGTACCAGACAGCTGATGTTACCCTTTCCTCATGGCTCTCATACCATCTATATAATGACAATTCCCAGCATCGCCTCTTCTTAAGCTCCAGCCTCCCATATCCCAGCACTATCATTTAGATGTCACTTAGAAATTCACAGATCCAAAACAGTGATTCTCATCCTCTTTAAAAAAAATATGTTCTTTTCCCAGTCCTCCTGTATCTCAATAAATACCAAGCCAGAAATTTGGGAATAAGCTTTGATTCCTTTGATTTCTTTTTCTCCTTCACATCTAATCCATCAGTAAATCTTGAAAATTCTATCATAAAATGTATCTGAATTCACCCACAGCTACTTTTCCTCACACTCATTAAGCTATAGCCTTACTTCAGTTTCTCAAAAATTCAAGCTCTTTCTTACTTTACTCTTCCCACAAGCACAAAATACCTCCAGCTCTGTGCATGGTGGTTCCTTCTAATTCTTCATACCGATTCAAATGTCAACCCTAAATGTGGCCTTCGCCAACAAGATCAAAACTGGTTTCCCTGTTATTCTCCCATCATAGCATACTATTCATTATTTTCATTGCATATTCTCAAATGGCAATTTTCCTCTGTACTTATTTATCTTCATATTGTGCATCTCCTTCCCGTATACTATAAACTGCATTGAGGGCAGAGATAATTAAATTAATTCAATTCCAACACCACTGAGGACCCAAGACATGCAAGGAACTGTGATAGGCAACTGTGGGAGTTAACAAAGAATAAGTCAAAGTGACAGGGATCCTGTTCCCAGTAGGTACATAATCTACGTAGGGAGAAAAATGCATATGTAACTATAAATGCAGAGCAGATAATATGCCATATAATATTACTACAAAGTGCTATGGGATCAAAAGAGAAAGACATAAAATGTAGGAAAAAAGTGATAAGAAAGCCCTCATATAAGAAGATGGTTCTATTATGGCTTAGAAGGATAACAGGGGAAAAAAAGCATTCAAGGCAGACCAAACAGCCTTAATAAAAAGACAAAAAGGGCAAAAAGTAAAGGACAGGTACGCCTGGGTGCCTCAGCTGGTTGTCAGCCTTCAGCTCAGGTCATGATATCAGGGTCCTGGGAAAGAGTCCCACATCAGGCTCCCTGCTCAGTGGGGAATCTGCTTCTCCCTCTGCCTGCCGCTCCCCCTGCTTGTGCTCTTTCTCTGACAAATAAATAAATAAAATCTTACAAAAAACAAAAAGTAAAGGACGTATAAGAAGAAGAGGTTAGGGCGCCTGGGTGGCTCAGTTGGTTAAGCGACTGCCTTCGGCTCAGGTCATGATCCTGGAGTCCCTGGATCGAGTCCCGCATCGGGCTCCCTGCTCGGCAGGGAGCCTGCTTCTCCCTCTGTCCCTCCCCCCTCTCATGTGCTCTCTCTCTCATTCTCTCTGTCTCAAATAAATAAATAAAATCTTTAAAAAAAAAAAAAAAGAAGAAGAGGTTAAAAAGATCAAAGCAGCTACGGCACAGAGAAACTGTAGAGTTCCACTGAAATCATGTTTGATGATGTTAGGAAACAGAAAACAAAATTTTCAGTGAGTGTGCTATAGAACTCAACCTTACCCACTACAAAATGAAAATATGAAGTACTTTCAAGTAAACAAAAACTAATGTCCTTTCCAGGTCTGAAGTTCAAATGCTGGAGCTCATACACACAACTAGTTTTAAAGTAAAAGTGCTCATTAAAAGCATGTTTCAGGGCGCCTGGGTGGCTCAGTCGTTAAGCGTCTGCCTTCGGCTCAGGTCATGATCCCGGGGTCCTGGGATCGAGTCCCACATCGGGCTCCCTGCTCGGCAGGAAGTCTGCTTCTCGCTCTCCCGCTCCCCCTGCTTGTGTTCCTGCTCTCGCTATCTCTCTCTCTGTCAAATAAATAAATAAAATCTTAAAAAAAAAAAAAAGCATGTTTCATCAATTTCATGTGGAATTTATCATGACTTTTAAGGTGGTTTTAAACTGTCTAAACAACAATTTTTCAAAAAATCCTACTTCCTCTTTCCAAAATTTTAATCCAAAGGGAGTAGGGAAAGAGGTAGCAGGCAGGGAGGCCAGGGGTAGGACCATAATTTAATATTACACCCAGCCCAAATTTGAAAGTAATTTATTTAAACACTTCCAAAAGAAAAAGGCAAGTTTTTTTGCAATATTCTCAAAAGTCATAATTTTACTGATATTAACTAGTAACACTATTATTCATAAGCCTTTAGAGGGTAACTAGCTGTTGTTCACTATATTCATTCAGTAAGAATATACTGATTACCAATCAAATACCCAGAAAGTCTAAGCAGAATACACAAAAATCACAGAATTTTAAAGCTTAACAGAGATTTAGAAGAATAACCAAGATAATTTTAAAGAATAACAAAGTGGGGGTATGAGGCCTCACTATACCAGATATCTGAATTTATTACAAAGCTATAGTAAATAAAGACAGGGTAATACTGGCTCTGAGATAGGCAAACAGAGCATAAAAACCGGCCCACATGTAAATAGAAATATAACATATGACTTAAGATCCTTACTGAAAATCAGTGACAAATAGATACTGCTCTATAAACAGCATTGGCACACTTATTTTCGATATTAAAAAAACCCTGAATTACATTCATTATATTATTCACTATAATTTCAGAAAAATTTGAATATTTCAGTATTAAAAACCTTTAAAGATCATCAAGTCCAATACCATCACCTCATAAAAGAAAAATAAAGACCCAGAGAAGTTAAAACATTTAGCCAAATCACAGAGTGTGGCTACATAGGAATTAAATTCGTATCTTATGACTTCTTTATTCAAAAATTTACAGGGGCGCCTGGGTGGCTCAGTTGGTTAAGCATCTGCCTTCGGCTCAGGATTGAGCCCCATGTTGGGCTCCCTCCTCACAGGGAGCCTCCTTCTCCCTTTCCTCCCTTGTTATATCTCTCTCTCTCTCTCAAATACATTTTTTTTTAAATATTTAAAAAAAAAAAAGAATTTACATTCTTGGGATACCTGGCTGACTCGGTCAGAAGAGCATGTGACTCTTGATCCCAGGGTCATGAATTCGAGCCCATGTTGGGTGCAGAGATTACTTAAACTTTTTAAAAATTTTTCTAAAAATTTATTTTCTCATTCAATACACACAAAATGCTTCCCATCTACCCCAATTTCTTTAAGTCACCCATGATACCAACAATGACAAATCAGAAGTGGAAGAAGACAAAAAAGGTGTGGCAAAATAAAAAGTCAATACATGCTTTCATTTCCTTCCGCCCTCAAACCTTCTTTCAAGGAAATTAACCAAAAAATCTATGGGCACCTGGCTGGATCAGTCAGTAGAGCCTGCAACTCTTTATCTCAGGGCTGTGAGTTCGAGTCCCACACTGGGTGTAGAAATTACTTAAAAATAAAATCTTAAAAAAAAAAAAAAAATCCAGCCCTACCTTCAAAGATTAATCTTATCTAAATCCAAACTAAAGACAAAGAAGAGTTTCATGGTTTCAGTATGCAGGAGATTCAGGAGGAAAAGAATTTTAAGAACTGTGATTCTTGTGTCGACGCATCAAAAATATCTATGAATATCATGTATTTAGGGAGTGCTGTTATTAGGCACAACATGTTTCAGGCACAAGCTCCAGCAACCTCGTATCTCACTCAGTTTGTTTCCAGAGGATGTTAAACATTTACATTTAGAGATTTTCACAAAGACCAGTTAAACAAACACGGCTGAAGACTGTCTGAAAGTAGTTGCTCCAATTCCAAGGCTCAATTAAGGTACAGACAGAAATGACATCTCTAGGAAAGCACTCAATCTCAGGTTACTAGGGCTGTTCACCATCTGTTAATTCAGATAAAACTTTCCTTCCATAAATCACCCCCCTGGGATACATGACAGGAGTACTGATAGTGAAGTGAGAGAGACTGGTAGAGAACCTATTTGCAAATGTGAACCTATTTGCAAAATTGAAATCCCAATTTAAACTATGACCACCACTACCACAGAAGGATAATATGCTCTATAAAGAACATAAAATTGACTATATTTAATCACTTAAGCACTGAAGGGTAAGAATATGACCTCTGGAGCCAGACTACCTATGTTTGAGTCCACCATTTGCTCTATGATTTGGGGCAAATGCTTAACCTCTGTAACTCAAATTTCTCAACAGGAAAATAAGGATAATTAGGATAGGGGCACCTGGGTGGCTCAGTTGGTTAAGTGTCTACCTTGGGCTCAGGTCATGATCCCAGGATGGAGCGCCTGCTTCTCCCTCTCCCTCTGCCCCTCCCCCCACAACTTGAGCTCACGCGCGCGCATGCTCTCTCTCAATAAATAAAATCTTTAATAATAATAATAAAGATAATAATACCTACCCTCACAGGAGTTATTGCGAGAATTAAATTAGTGCATGTAAAGCACTTAGAACAATGCCTGGAATACAGCATCAGCTGCTGCTAGCATTATCACTACTACCTAATCCCATTACTAGACTATCAGTTCTCTCATGTGGCTCAAATACAGGCTAGTTTCCTAGCCAGATCATGCAATTTTAATGTTCCTGAATCAATGATTCAATATACCAAATTCAAAAAACAGCTCTACAAAACACAGCCTCAAGTCTTCCTTTTATTTATTTATTTTTTAAAGATTTTCATTTATTTTTTTGTCAGAGAGAGAGAGAGCGCACAAGGAGGGGAAGCAGCAGGCAGAGGGAGAAGCAGGCTCCCCGGTGAGGAGGGAGCCCAATCCGCGGGGCTTGATCCCAGGACCCTGGGGTCATGACCCAAGCCCAAGGCAGCCACCCAACCGACTGAGCCACCCAGGCGCCCCTCAAGTCTTCCTTTTAAATCATTTACTTATCAGTCAAACAAAATTCTCACAAATATTAACAGCAAAAGTTTACTTATCTCCAAGAAATCTATGAATTATCACTATGATATGGAACTTCTGAAAAATCTTATACTTGAAATAAATCTTTTTCATTTTACTTTTAATTACAAATTAAACTCTGATCTTACAAATAAGATTAATAAGTCTAGATCCATATACAGTAATAAAACATACTGAACCTTTTATTAACATATTTACTATTAATCTGCAAATTTGCCCTTGTAAGGATTTTAACCAAAAAAATGAATAAATGTTCAACATCTTTAGTCATCTGAAAAATGCAAATAAAAACCATTCTAAGACATTTTATATCCACTTGACTGGCTAAAAAAAAAAATTAAAGAAATTAACAACCCAGGTGGTGGCAACGATAGGCAGGCTCTCATACACCGCTAGTGGATAACCATTGGCAATTTCTTATAAAGTTAAACAAACATCTACCCTGTGATGTAACAATTCCACTCTTAGGTATTCAACCAAAAGAAATGAAACATATGTTCACAAAAAGACTTGTACAAGAATGTTAATAGCAGCCTTACTCATAACAGGTAAAAGCTGGAAATAACACAAATGTCTATCAACAGGAGAACAGAAAAACAAAGTATGGTATTCATAAAATGGAATACTGTGTGACCTAGGAAGTTATCTATTGTTTACACTAATGATTTGAATTTATTACTTAATGAGGATGTCTTTTTATTTTCTTCAAATTCTGTCTCATCCCTAGTTGAAGACAGTTTTTATTCTGAAAACAACCTTACTTTTTTTGTTCAGTAACTCGAGTTTTTTTGCCACAAGGTAAGCTTTTGAGGAATTTTTTAATTGGTGCTTTTTAGTAGCAAAGGACACCTGGCTGGCTCAGTCCACATAGCATGCAAGTCTTGATCTCACGGACTGAGTTCAAGCCCCACGCTGGGTGTAGACATTGCTTAAAAATAAAAAATCTTGGGGCAGCTGGGTGGCTCAGTTGTTAAGCGTCTGCCTTCGGCTGAGGTCATGATCCCAGGGTCCTGGGATCAAGCCCCACATCGGGCTCCCTGCTCGGCAGGACGCCTGCTTCTCCCTCTCCCACTCCCCCTGCTTGTGTTCCCTCTCTCCCTGTGCCTCTGTCAAATAAATAAATAAAATCTAAAAAAATAATAATAATAAATAAAAAATCTTAAAAAAAAGAGAGAGGCAAATAAATCTCTGGGTTTTATTAAGCAATACTACTTTTATTAAGTGAAACTCTTAAATGTATGTATACATATTTTTTTTTCTTATGCATTCTTGGTGCATGTGCCTCCTAAGTGTTCCCTCCAGAAATTATCCATGTATATATAAAAAAGAAAACTCGGTTAAAATGGCTACTTCGATGGAAACGGTGTCTTAGGGAGATACAAGTTGGACTTGAGGTAAATTGAATACTTAAATTGTGGTCTAGGGATGGTTTAAATGGCACCGTATTTAAAAGGGCATACAACTGCTGTAACTTTCTATTTCCTTAACAAAAAAAATAAATATACAAAACAAAATTAATCTCAAAAATATGTTACGGGCGCCTGGGTGGCTTAGTCCTTAAGTGTCTGCCTTCGTCTCAGGTCATGATCCCAGGGTCCTGGGATCCAGCCCCGCATTGGGATCCAGCCCCACAATGGGCTCCCTGCTCATCGGGAAGCCTGCTTCTCCCTCTCCCACTCCCCCTGCTTATGTTCCCTCTCTGGCTGTCTCTCTCTCTGTCAAATAAATTTTTTAAAAATCTTTAAAAAAAATTTTTTTTTAAATATGTTAAGCACAAAAAACCAGATAAAAAGAGTATATATCCCATTTATATGAAATTCAGTAACAGACAAAATCAGAAAGCAGTTGCTGGGAGGGAGGGCAAAACAAAATTGAAAGGGACATTAATGTTCAGCAGGGAGTCTGCTTCTCTCTCTCTCTCTCCCCCTCCCTCTGACTCTCCCTACTGCTCCTTCTCTAAAATAAATGAAATCTGAAAAAAAAAAGGGGGACATTAAACTTTTTGCTGATCATTTATGTAAATTAAGTCACAGCTTTGAATATTATCCATCCCTAAATTCCACATAAAAATTAGAGACCACTCAAAAAGAAGAAAAAAAAAGAAGAGGAACATAACTTCACTTAAAGAAAATACTTAAAGGTTAATGATAATATTTAAAATGTTCCACCAGTGATAAAATACAAATTTCAGAAACCAATTACTATTTTCTCCCTATCAAATTAGCAAATATTTTTAAATGATAACACTGCTGGCAAGGGTATATATCTCAAGCTCATACATTGCTAATGGGAATGTAAATTTGTACAGCCTTTCTAGAAAGCAATCATGCAATGTTTTGCTCTCTTGAGAACCCTCAGAAATGTATACCTTGACTTGATAATTCCACTTATAGGAATCTATCTTAACAATATAGAAATGTGGACAAAGATCTGTGTTTAGCAATTATTCAATGAAGCTTTGTTTATAATAATTAGAAATAATCTGAATGTAAAAACTATGAAAATCCATTGTATAAATGATATTTCCTTTAATGGAATGTTCCTCAGCTGTTTTAAACTGTTTTCAAATAATTATAATGATATTAAAATGCATGTTAAAAAAAAGCAGGTTCCAGGGGTGCCTGGGTGGTTCAGTCAGTTAAGTGACCAACTCTTGGTCTCAGTTTAGGTCTTGGTCTCAGGGTCGTGGGTTCAAGCTCTGCATTGGACTCCATGCCCAGTGTGAAGCCTTAAAAAAAAAAAAAAAAAAGGGGGCGCCTGGGTGGCTCAGTCGTTAAGCGTCTGCCTTCGGCTCAGGTCACAATCCCAGGGTCCTGGGATCGAGTCCCACATCGGGCTCCCTCCTCGGCGGGAAGCCTGCTCTCCCTCTCCCACTCCCGCTGCTTGTGTTCCTGCTCTCGCTATCTCTGTCTCTGTCAAATAAATAAATAAAATCTTTAAAAAAAAAAAAAAAGCAGGTTCCAAAATTATGTGTTCAATAAAAATCTGCATGAGGAAAAATGGATAATAAATGTTAATGTCATTAAAAAAATAATGAAGGGTCAAAGCACCTGGGTGGCTCAGTGGGTTGAGCACCCAGATCTTGATTTTGGCTCTGGTCATAATCTGGATGGTGGGATCAAGCCCTGCCTTGAGCCCCTCATCAGGCTGCAACCTCAGAGTGGAGTCTACCTGAGATTCTCTCTCTCTCTCGGCCCTTCCCCCGACTCGCATGCATGCATGAATGCACAGGAGCGCGTGCATACGTGCACACATGCACACATATACACACACACACACTCTCAAAATAAGTAAATAAAATCTTTAAAAAAATAATGAAGGGTCAATATCATAGAAACTATGATTATATTTCAGTGTCTGGGCTTTCTTGTAAAAGCACAAGTGATATCCCACACTAACTAGGTCTACTAGAGGGGGGAAAAAAGACCAAAAGAGTAAGAACATTCTTTGAAGGAACACACCATTAGTATTATTTCAGATACGAAGAGCCAACTTATCAAATGAAGTCAAAGTACTTCAAGGTATGTTAACAAATCTGTAAGCAAAAGTTACAGAATTCAAAACAATGCAAATATATACCAATCATGTTTAATTTGAACTAGAGAAAATAATTAGGTGATTTAGTTATTTTCCACAAGACTAAACTCAGCTCTTTTACAGCAATGAAAAGGGGAGAGGCACAGCAAGAAGTCAAGCCAGCAACCTGATTTCCCAGGAAATTAGTTCTTACTTGGCAAAGTACTGCCCTCATAGTCTAAAAAAGCAGAACTGTACAAAGAGAAATGAGACATACAAAACTCAAATACCATGTAAAAGATGTATACTTTTCCCTTTGCTCTTAAGATCTCCAAAAAGAAAAAATATTGCATATTAAAACATAGGTAAGGGGCACCTGGGTGGCTCAGTCATTAAGCATCTGCCTTCAGCTCGGGTCATGATCCCAGGGTCCTGGGATCGAGCCCCGCATCGGGCTCCCTGCTCCGCAGGAAGCCTGCTTCTCCTTCTCCCACTCCCCCTGCTTGTGTTCCCTCTCTCACTGTGTCTCTGTCAAATACATAAATAAAATCTTAAAAAAAAAAAAATAGGTAAAAGGAGCTCAATTTAGAGTTAAATGCTCTTTAAAAAAAAAAATTTACTTGAGAGAGAGAAGGGGGAGGGGCGGGGGGAGAGGGAGAATCTCCAGCAGACTCCCCACTGAGCTCAGAGCCCCCACGCAGGGCTGGATCTCACAATCCATGAGATCAGGACCTGAGCGCAAGTCATTGGTCACTTAACCAACTAAGCCACCCAGAAGCCCCAAGTTAAATGTTCTTTAAACAAAGAATCAGTTTATCTTAAAATGCTAAGTAAATCACACAAACGTAAAAGAATTATATTTTTATTATATTTTAAATGAAAAGGAAAATACCATGCCATTTCTCACCTTCAACTAAGATTACATGGAAAACTATGATATTAATTAATTCTTGATTTTGAATTTACCAAGGTTAATTAAAATCCTTGTAATTTTTCCTCTATAATGTTTTTAATCATCACTATAGAACATCTCCTTGAATTTCCAATTTAAATAATAAGGCCTTAGTATTTGATTTTCCCTCAAAAAAAGGCTATGTGTTTAATTCAAAAGAAGTGTCTTCTTCAGGTAAAAAGGTACTAGGGTAGGTGAGTTAAAGAGGGGAGGGGCACCAGGGTGGCTCAGTCAGTTAAGCCTCTGACTCTTGGTTTCAGTTCAAGTCCCAATCTCAGGGTACTGGGATCAAGCCCCGTGTGTGTCATCCCAGCCCAGCAGGGAGTAAGCTAGAGATAGAGATAATCTCTCTCCCCCTCTGTCCCTCCCCCTGCTCATGTGGATGTGCATGCTCGCACACCTGCTTCTCTCTCTCTTAAATAAATCTTGGGATGCCTGGATGACTCAGTTGGTTAAGCTTCTTTCTGCCTTCAGCTCAGGTCATGATCTCAGAGTCCTGGGATCGAGACCCAGATGGGGTTCCTTGCTCAGCGGAGAGCCTGCTCCTCCCTGTGCCCGCTCTGCCTGTAACATAGCTCTCCCTGCTTGTGTGCGCGTGCGCTCTCTCTCACAAATAAAATATTTTTAAAAATAAAATAAATAAATAAATTTTAAAAATAAATAAATTAATAAAATAAATCTTAAGAGAAAACAAAAAAAATAAAATAAAGAGAGAGGTAGGGAGAGAGTAGGGGGGAAGGAGGGGAAAAAAGAAGGGGTATAACAGAAACAATTTTTCCCTTAAGTAAGATGTTTAAAAATCTGACCCTGATTTTTTTTTTTTAAAGATTTTATTTATTTGACAGAGAGAGCACAAGCAGAGAGAGAGGGAGAAGCAGGCTCCCCAATGAGCAGGGAGCCCGATGTGGGACTCGATCCCAGGACCCTGGGATCATGACCTGAGCCGAAGGCAGATGCTTAACGACTGAGCCACCCAGGCGTCCCCCCTGATTTTCATTTAAGGTCCAACACTGAAGCTTCTGTAGAACTATGGACACAAGGCTGCACCATAAGCAGAAAAATGACACCTGAACTTCACTTAATGTTCAAGTATGAAATAATACAAGGATGAAATTATACAATCATACATTTAAATCAGTGGATTCATTTATAACCCATTGTTGCAACTCTAAAATGCTTCCCTTGGCACCATGATCTCAACTGCCACACCAGACCAAAAGGCCAACAAACTGCTACTTGGAAGAATTAGTAACAAAGCAGAATATTTTATTAAACTTTTTTAAGTGCCTGGCTGGCTGGCTGGCAGAGTTGGAAGCGCATGTGACTCTTGATCTTGGGGTCATGAGTTAGAGCCCCATGTTGGGTGTAGAGATCACAAAAAAAAATAAATAAATTTTCAAAGAAAGGAAGGAAGGAAGGAAGGAAGGGAGAGGAAGGAATGGAAGAAAGAAAATATTTGCAAATCCAGTATCAATAAGAGACTTGTGTCCAGAATGTATGTGTGTGTGTGTGTATATATAATATATTTAAGATTTTATTTATTTACGTGAGAGAGAGAGGGAGAGAGCACAAGCAGGCGGAGCAGAGGCAGAGGGAGAAGCAGACTCCCCCCTGAGCAGAGAGCCCGAAGCAGGGCTCAATCCCAGGACCCTGGGATCATGACCTGAGCCAAAGGCAGCCACTTCACTGCCTGAGCCACCCAGGCGCCCCTAGAATGTATATTTTTTTACCACTCAAACTCAATAATAAAAAGCAAATAACCCCATTTCTTTAAATGGGAAAGGGATCCAAAAAAACATTTCTCCAAAGAAGATAAACAAATAGCTGATAAACCCATGAAAAATTCTCATCATTAGCCAGCAGGAAAATTCAAAACAATACCACAACGAGTTGCCCCTTCACATCTACTAGGATAGCTATAATAAAAAACCAAGAGTGATAATAAGTGTTGGTGAGGATGTGGAGAAACTGGAATGCTCATACCCACTCTTGGTGGGAATACAAAATGGTATATATAGCTGCTCTGGAAAACTGAGTTACCATATAAACCAGCAATTCTACTACTACTAGATATATACCAAAGAAATGAAGGGGCATCTGGATGGCTTAGTCAGTTGGGCCACTGACCCTTGGATTCCACCCGGGGTTATGATCTCATGGGTCATGGGATGGAGCCCCGGTCAGGCTCTGCACTCAGTGGGGAGTCTGCTTAGGGTTCTCACCCTCTGCCCCTCCATGTGTGTGAGCTCGCTTGCTCTCTCAAATGAATAAATCTTAAAAAAAAAAAAAAATGAAACCATGTGTCCATACAAAAACTTGTACGGGAATGTTCATAGCAGCTTTGTTTGAATACCCAAAAACTGGAAACAATCCAATGTCTATCAACAGATTTTTTTTTAATTGTGATATGACTATATATTGGAGTACTACTCAGCAATAAAAAGGAATAAATTCCTGATGCACAAAATAACATGGATAAATCTCAAATAAATTAGGTAGAGTGAAAGAAGCCAGACCTCCCTATCAAAAACAGTACATACTACAATTCTTTATGTAAAATTCTAGAAAATGCAAAATAATCTATAATGACAGATAAGTGGTTATCTCTGTGGGTGGAAAGGGAGAGACAGATTACAAACAGGTACAAGGAAATTCTTAGAATGGTTAAGTATGTTCCTTATCTTGATTGTGGTGGATAAATAGGTAAAAACTCATCAAACTATACACTTAAAACATCTGCAATTTCCCTGTATGTCAATTATACCTGAATAAAGCCGTCCCAAAAAAGAAAAAAAACACATACACCATGTTGGGGGGAACAGAAGTATACTAGGGTTTCTGAAATGGCACATTTGGGTAAGGAAAGGGTAGAAAAAGTAGGCTGAGAGCTTCTAAGAATGAACCTTTTTAAAAGTCAATATAGGGGCGCCTGGGTGGCTCAGTTGGTTGGGCGACTGCCTTCGGCTCAGGTCATGATCCTGGAGTCCCTGGATCGAGTCCCGCATCGGGCTCCCTGCTCGGCAGGGAGTCTGCTTCTCCCTCTGACCCTCCTCCCTCTCATGCTCTCTGTATCTCATTCTCTCTGTCTCAAATAAATAAATAAAATCTTTAAAAATAAATAAATAAATAAAAGTCAATATAGTAACTAATCCCTATATGATAACAGCTGAATATTCAACATCCACTGACAGAGCAAAGAGTCAAAACAACCAAAGCTACTATGAATTCAGTCTAACCTTCAAAATAAAAAATTTAATTCATCTCAAAATGTATATAATATAGATAATATATGTAATATATACATATGTATATATGTATGAAAGTATTAAGTTCTTTTTTTTTAGTAAGTTCTAAGTATATACATGTTTTAAGTATAATTACATTTTTAGAACTTATACTTTTGTCTATAGATAATATTTGATGAGCAAATGAATTAACTGTACAAAACATCCACCCCCAATTCAAAGAGTTGCAGGTAGCGGATTGAGAACTGCTGATAGGGATATTCAATGCCAAGGAGATTCAATACTTAAATATTAGCTTAAAAAAAATAGAAGTCAGGTCTAATGAAAAATTTATCTAACAGGTTCCATAGCTATACTTCATAACCCAAAAGAATTTAGGTTATTAGTTATAAAATTGCTAATCTGAGGGTAAATAATTAAGAATTTACTGTGACTTAAAGGCAAAAAATATAACTGAATTAAAGAAAGATTCAAGTTATTCAACAGATAGGACTAAAAATAAGACAACAGAGTCAAGAAGAATTCAAGTTTGAAGTTTAACTTTCATTAAGTTATTTAATATTATATTTCTCTGTGTTGCTGGCTTCTCTGACTTTGCCTTTATTCAGGAGCCAAGCAGTGTTCTACAGCTTTCAATCCTTCTTCCTCCCTGAATAACTGGAAAAAAATCTGATAATCATTTTCCTAATTAACTATATGTACCTTAATATAAGTAAGTTACCACAACTAAGATTTTGCTATCTAATCAGAGAACTCAGGACTTTGACCCTGATTAGAAGAATATAAGGAATCAGCAAGCAAGTGAGGTGAAACAGAAATTTGGTGGTGACAGAAGTTCGGGAAGTCACTGAACACTAATTATTAATACATCAGCTCCTTGGTAACCCATTTAGATGACGGGGGGTCTCTTCCCACTGCTTAAACTCAGACTCCACTGGGAAGGACAAGTGGTATGGTTTGGCCTAGTTACAACTGCTATGGACCTATTACCAAGAGCTGCAGAAGCAGAGACAAGTGTCCAGCCTTCTAATTTCACATGGTCCTGCCCAGGCTCCCATCCTCTAGGACTAGCAATTCTCAGTCTATTCACTTGCATTCTGACCTGCTTTCCCGAGTGGAAGATAACAAAGGAAGAGTTATGGCAAGCAGTGGAAACTGCACAGAACAAAAAAATATGTCCATGGGAGAATGCTGCAAATAGGATCATCCTCCTTTACATATGTCACTCTAGGAAAACTGCCAAGAGTGGCTCACTACTCTAGACATACTTCCTACAGATCCTCCAGACTCCTCAAACATATGTCAGTATTCTCCTCATTCTCCCTTAGTTTCAACCCTCCTTTTGCCCCAAGATTTCCAAGTGTGTATATTTTACAATCTCAAAAGTATATAGCAGTATCATAAGGACATCCTACTTATCAGAACCTGTGTCTCACATCTGAACAAACATCCTAAGGCTTTATATAATATTTCTAACTTTAATAATGAAATTTCCAATAGGTTATATTACTGAAACAAATTTTCTTGGCAAATAAAAGGATTTGTTTTAATGCCAAGATAAAAAAATAAGATAGCAAAATTCTTTTTTAATATTTAAGGAGTACAATTGTTTCCTTTCTCCTTAGCCCTATCAAGGAAACATGTATCAGAGTTCAGAAATTGGGAGAATTCAAGAGCCATTCAGTGGAAATCAAAATCTATCAAACACAATAGATGTTTTGGCAAGCCCAAAATAAAATGCTGGTTTTCAAGTACTCTGTTAAATAAACAACTTTTTTTTTAAGGTGATAAGTTTACCAAGGGACCTTTTCTAATAAAAGTACTTCTCTCGGCGAACTTAAAACCAGACATAGGTTTCTGTACCATTAGAGAACAAGATTTTCAGGCACGAACATTTCCATTAGGATTTACTGTATAAAGGCTAGAAGCAGAGAGAGCAGATCAGAAGCTATTTATAAAAGAGGATAAAACGCTACTGAAATAGAAAATAAACTTAATTAACCAGTGTTAACTGAACTTCTACTTTTTTAAATCACTTACTTGAATTTTCTTTGATACATGAAACTAAGTCTCACTAAACTGTACAGTCAGGAACATACAGTTTCTTTGGGATTTAAAAACCACCATTTATTCAACTACAGATTAACAAATCTCACTGTAAAGTGTTGAGCAATCAGAGCTATTCATAGATACCTGTGATTAAATTATGAGTGAATAATAAGTCAAATGAATAAAGTCCATTTATTAAAAAGCAAGTAATCAAACCAATGTTCACAATTACAAAGAATGAACTTTCATATTTTCCCACACTCAATTATTAAGATTTTACATTCTTCCATCAGTTAGTAAAAAATGAATTATCTCTACAAATGTGACCACCAACTGCACAGCGACTTACAGAACAACCATTTTGGTGGTAGGAACACTCCATCTAACGCAATGCAAGGAATTCAAAAGCTTTCATCCTTGGAACCTTTATCATAAAAATCAGTAAATTTATTCTGTGAAAAAACTGCTTATGTTTTTCAATTCAAGTATGTAATGATTATATGTTTTGTAGTCTTCCAAACAAAAATAAAATTTTAATGAAATATAAAAATCTGAGAAAAATTATTTTTGAGAGACAAGAAATTATGTAAAAATCCTAACGTGGGGCACCTGGGTGGCTCAGGAGGTTAAGCGTCTGCCAGCCCCAGTTGAGGGTCCTGCGATCCAGCCCCGATTCAGGCTCCCTGCTCAGCCGGAGTCTGCTTCTCCCTCTCCCTTTGCCCCTGTTCATGTGCTCTCTCTCCCTCACTCTCTCACTCAAATAAATAAAATTTACAAAAAATCTTAATGCAAAGCTACACCAAGAGTTTCTTCACAACTTCATAAAATATTAATGAAAGGATTACATAAATCCCCTGGATTAAAGATTTTAAGGAGAATTGCAAGAATCTGTTTTCGATACTGCTTTCTCTGTTCTTATATCCACAAAAACTAATCTAAATCAACTCCTCCTAAATATAAACCATCTAGGTTCTTATAGCAGAAAAATCAAACCAAGAACAGCACAGAAAAAATAAATATTCTTAATATAGCTTTAAAAAGGTACTATAGATTACATTTAAATCACTCAAACAAGTTAAATTTACAATATATGCTACATCCAGTTCATTCTCAAGGGAGAAAAACATCAAAACAAAAGCTCCTGCTTAATATTTACCTTGTACTTAAGCCTCTATCCCAGATGCATTTTACCCTGGATTATTATCACTTTCTTCGCTCTTCAAAAACCTAAAAATCTAAAATACACAAGTATATCTGATTCCCTTAAAAATGCTTTTATATGCTTTGTATTAGTGTAAGGCCACGAGAAGCTTTAAATAACTTTTACTCTCTTTTAAAAAGGAAACACTCCTTTGCTTTTCTCCTTTGAAATGTATCTTATTTGGTTTATGCTTATTTTCTATATATGAACTGTTCTCAAACCAGTTCATTTCAGCGTTAGTTATTTACTGCCAATATGTCTATGTATACTTAGGTTTTTTACAGACAGTGCTTTACAGTATGGTGGTATAAAGAGAAAGGGTAAACAAGAGGGCACAAGTGAAACAAAGGTGTACCACATCTGAGAAACACCACTCAATTTCATTCCTCTGCCTCAAATTTCCTAAGTCCTTATACCAAAGATTTTCAATATCTAAAAAGAGGCACAATACAATATGTGATAAGGCAAACCTAAGAGAAACCAAATCAGAAGTTGAAGAGATGTAATAGAATGTATCACCACCAGAGAAAATTACCAGAAAAAGAAAAATAAAGATATAAATAATAAACCCAGTCTAGAAACCCTCTACTGAAGGGTTACTTTTGCTGCACTGCATGGCTCAAAACAGTTTTTGAGTTTCTTTTGACTGTAAGAAATACATTTTACATTGTGACCTAGTACACACACATGAGAAAACTTTCCCAAACAATACTTTCCTTACCAAGTGCAATTCTGTTCTATTTCCTTTTCAATGCTGACGGTAACCCACTAAATTGATTTTATAAATTACTAATAAATCATGATCCACAGTTTGAAAAACACAGGCTTCACAGAGGTATCCCTTATATTTGGATCATTTTTGCAATCTGCCTCTACTTGTCTCTAGCAGGATAGACAGATATTTTAAGGTTGCTACATTATTATTGTTTTCATGGAAGCAAGTGGTTTTTAAAGTGTGATCCTCTGGGGCGCCTGGGTGGCTCAGTTGGTTAAGCGACTGCCTTCGGCTCAGGTCATGATCCCAGGGTCCTGGGATCGAGTCCCACATCGGGCTCCCGGCTCAGCGGGGAGCCTGCTTCTCCCTCTGACCCTCTCCTCTCTCATGCTGTTTCTCTCTCGCTCGCTCTCTAATAAATAAATAAATAAATAAAATCTTTAAAGTGTGATCCTCTGACCAACATAAGCATCACCTGAGATAAATGCTAATTCTCAGGACCCACTCCAAACTTACTGAATTAGAAACTCTGGAGGGGGCCAGCAGTCTGTATTTTACCAAGCCCAAAATGATTCTGGTGCAAGCTAAAGTTTGAGAACCACAGCACAAAAAAACCCCCGGTCTTTTTCCTCTATTTAACAATCCAGTCAGTAAGTACCCAGGGCTTACTCCGTGGCAGTCACTATTCTAAAAGTTCTACAAATATTAACTCCTGTGAAAAAACAGCCCTATGAAATACAGAGCATTATTATTCCTATTATACAGACGAGGAAACTTGCATAGAGAGGTTAAATTGTCCAAGCTAAGTGGTGGAACTAGAATTCAAATTTTTTTCTGATTTGGCCAGGGTATGTCCATCCTTTCATGACTCCCCTCTTTCTGATCAAGTCCTCCGACCTACTCCCTTAGTTTCAGCTAGTCCTCCCCTTTCCCTTTCAAATTCACCATCCTGTCAATGTCCTCATTTTCTAACACCATCGGTGTCATCCTAAAACAATTTTTTTTTCTAAAGCATTGGAATGCAAGTCACTTATAGTATTATGAAGCCGAAGTTTCTTCTATTTCTGAAGTCCTTAAAATCTACTAATGGCCACTGTTAATTTCTCCTATCTACTGTTCTGGCCCGTTTCCACAAGACCACCACTCTCTTCCTGAGCAACTTTCTCGCTCCCTCCTACTACGCCCTATGAACTACGCGCTTCCTACAAGGAAATTATTTCTCCCCGCCCACCCCTGTGTCATTTTGTTTGACTCCTCTCCAACTGAGACAACTTCTACTCCCCAGTAGACCCCTCACCCTAGTCTCAAATCCGAGCTACTCCTCGAGGATCCCCGGCCCCCTCGGATCCTCAGACCCAGAAGCTCCCAGTCTAGTCTTGGGTATCCCATCCCAGACCAGCAGTGGGGGCAGGGCGCTCCGTTCCACCCCAGCTGTTCAAGGTCTCCACAGGTCCCACCCTCCTAAAACCCGCGGCTCCCACTCCCCCGGAGCCCTCCACCCTCGGACAGCCGCCTTTTTCAAGAGGGTCCCCAGCCACCCCCCCACCCCCCCTTTCCTCGACGTCCTCGCTTGGACCCAGGCCGCTCACTGTCACCCCGAACCCCGAGAGCCCTCGGTCTCCCTTCTCCCTCGGACCCCGGCCACTCCCAGTTTCCCGGACCCCCAGCTCTCCCCACTCGGGCCGCTCCTGGGATTCCCGGGGTCCTCTGCTCCCTCGCACCCAAGCTGCCCTGGGTGTGTATTCCCGAGTCACCCAGTCCTCGAACCAGGTCGTTGCCAGTCACCCCGGGTCAACCCCCTCCGGGACCCCGTCCGCTTCCGTCTCCCGAGGGATCTTACCCCTCACACACCGGCCGCCGCTCAGTGCCCCAGACCCAAGCAGTGGGACGTCCCAAGGGACCTCCCTGTCAGAACCGCTCGGGTCCGGCCCCAACCTATCTTGCCAACGCGAACTCCGCCGCCGGGAATCGGGCCATTCTCCCACCAGCCCAGTCAGCGCGAACTCGCTGCAGCCGCCGCCGCCGCCGCCACCCTGGCCCCGGCCAGACCCGGCCCACAGTCCAGGCCCCCTTCCTCTGGCCTCCGCCCCCGGAGCGCCCAGCTGGAGTTTCTGCCCCGCGACGGCCCCCAGACCTCAGGCCCGCGTTACCGGCACTCACCTGCCGCTGCCCCCAACCAACTCCAGCGCCACTGCCTCTACCTCAGCCGCCAGTAGCCACCAAGCGCCACCGCCTCCCCCATGACAACAGGCCCACCCCATTTCATACTTTCTACCTCTCCATTGGATAGTGGGGCGGCGGCTTTCTGCTCTGACTGGCTGAGTTTAGCCGTCCGTCATAGCTTCCTCACCGCCCCTTTTCCTGGACCCGGTATTAGCCCGCGTCCGGACCCGGAGCGCCCAGAACCAAGCTTTAGTTGTCATTGGTTGATGGTTGGGCAGTTCGAAGTTATGATAGGCTGCTAAAAGTGTCTGTTAAGTCAACTGGCAAGGGATGTGATGGCCATGGTTGGTTCAAGCTTGGACACAGTTTGGTTGCGCAGTAGCAAGCAAGGAAGGGGCAGACGCTCACAACCGAGGTTCCCGGGGAAGGGTTAACTCTTTGTTGTAGAGTTCACTCTGTATTCCCATCCCCTTCGCCAGTTCCCTGCCTATAAGGAGTTTATCACTGCTAGTTTATAGAGTAGTACTTACAAAATACCAACATCAGAGATTGTGTTTAAGGAGTGTTTTCCAACTCCTTGGGAGAAAAGCACTTTTACAGATAAAAATTTCTTCTTGAAGTCCCAAATGCTCCCAATTTCCTTGAAGTTCTTTCCAGAAGTCTCCACTCTAAAGGGCAAAGCACAGGTGCTTATTTAGCAGAAATCAGTCACTTCTGTTGCAATTATAACGTCGTTAATAAACTGAAGTGGCATGTTGAGCGTTCTCTAGCTTCCAGACTCACCCCTAGCTGGGGGCTGTCAAGTGACCAAGCAGCCATCAGCAAGTTTGGACTAAACGGGCCATATTTACCCTTGCGATACTCTGGAATTGAGAATTTGGTTCCCCCCACCTTCTCCCAAATTGATTTTTATGTTCAGCAGTTCTTAAATAGCCCTACTAGATGTGTGTCAGATACTTGAAAAGCTTGTCTTTTTTTCCCAACCTCTCCTCTTCCTAGCAGTCTAAATTAGGATGATGGAATGAATTGCAGCCCTTTTCTTACATTGGCACAATGCACAAGAATAAATGATTGCATTTTTTATTCATTTGGTTACAAGTCACAGTACGCATTTTTGAGAAATCTGGTGTTGCTATAAAAACTCTTGTGCTCCTAGAAATATATCCATCATTAGATTTTGCTTTTCTTTCTCATTTCCACCCACTTTCCCTGCTCCTAAATAACAAAATGCTGGCCTGGTTACTCTTTAAATTTCTAAGTCAGATTTAAATGTACCTTCCTCACAACTCTACCTATAAACAAACCCATGGACCATGAAACATACCTAGGGATGGATTGGGACAGGTCAAAGAGGTACCCCCTTACAAGAATTACCTTATGGTTGGAACTTCCTGTGGGACTGAGAATCTGGACTTTAGGAATTTTGTGCTTTGCCCCTTTCTTCTTCCTGCTAACTCTTTGTCCCATATCTCTTCTATTCACTCTTCTGTCCTTTGCAGAGCAAGCTACAGATAGTCTAAAACTGCACTCTTGGTTATCCAAGAAAAAAAAATTGTCTATTTTCTAGCTTATATTTTTAGTCAAGTTTGAATAAAACTACCTATCACCAAACTAAGCGGAAATTATTCCTCCAGTAACTATAACAATAAGGTGTCTTTTCCTAGTTATTTTCCGGAACTTTCCTCCCCCTTCCCTCATCCTCACCTTCCAATTTAGAAATAACCTCCCCTTCAATTCAATGACTCATAAAAAGCCTGTAAAAGGAAAGTGGAAAAGACAAAATAACTTCAGAGATGTCTGAATCATTCAGTTGAAGGAAAGATCAGACATTGACCAGTAAGATGGAAGCCAAGACATAAGGCAAACCTGAGCTAACATCCATAACAAATGAAGTAACATGCAAATGTGAAAATTCCCCAATGAGAATGAGGTGTCAGGATGTCCTTTACACAGCTTTTTAATATATTACCAGTTTTCTTCTCTCTAGTCTTGGCAATATGCCCTACCTACCAATTTTAGAGCAAGTTAGAAGGCAATTAATATCCTGGCAGATAGGAAACAATAACGTCATAGGAGGGCATGGGCATTATTATGGTACTTTGGGTAATAATGGCTCTTGTACACCCATAGTGACTTGGTGCCATGGAGAATATAGAATTATGCCAGTCTCACTAAGAGGACTCGCCATCAAATTCAGGAACTCAACAAAATTACTATCACAAAACTAGGAATACTGCCACAAAGGTCAGCTATTCATTCTATTCCATACACTGAAAAAAAAAAAGGTATTCATAAATGTTTTCACTCATACGTACATATTTACACTTCTACCACTACCATTCCTTGTGAAAATCAAATAAGAAATGTAAAATAAACATGTTCAACCCAGTAAGAAGAGGGAAAAAAATCTTAACGAAGGAAGGCTTTAAGGAACATTCTTTGACCCACCAGAAGGCTATTTATTGTGTTACTAAACCCATGCAGGGGGGTGCTTGGGTGGCTCAGTCAGTTAAGCATCTGCCTTTAGCTCAGGTCATGATCCCAGGGTCCTGGGATGGAGCCCGGAGGGAGCCTGCTTCTGCCTCTCCTTCTGCCTGCCACTCCCCCTGCTTGTGCTCCCTCCCTGTGTCAAAAAAATAAATAAATAAAATCTTTAAAAAATAAATAAAGTCCATGCAGTACTGGGAAGGTTATTGCTCGTACCCCCCATTTTGATTTAGCACGCACGAGGTAACCTTATGACGTAATTAATCCAGTCAGACTCTGTTATCTTTCCTGTGCTATGTCTTCACCACTCTTCAGACCCCATCTTAGAAAGCAAGAACACTGGAGTCAGGGAGTCTGCATCTTTGTATTGTGAGGCTGACCGTGGGGGTGGTGCAGATGATATCTGCTCAGAGCCACTTGAGCAAGACCAAGATAGCAGGTATATTAAAGGCAAAAATAGACTTTATAAATCCTGATTAAGTAGACAATGGAGGACTTGGAGTGATGTCCTGATGTCTGAGGAGCACGGTTTGCTCTGGGCTCCAGTGCGTGCTGACACTGCTTTCTGCTCTCTTTTCATCACATCACTTTTCAAGGGAGCAGAATCCAGGTTTCCTTTCATTGCTCTTTTATTTTATTTTATTTAAGATTTTATTTATTTGAGAGAGACAGAGACAGTGACAGAGATAGCGAGAGAGAGCACAAGCAGGGAGGAGAGAGAGAAGCAGGCTCCCCCCTGAGTAGGGAGCCCGACACGGGGCTCCATCCCAGGACCCCGGGATCATGACCTGAGCCGAAGGCAGACGCTTAACTGACTGAGCCACCCAGGCGCCCCTCATTGCTCTTTTAGTCCAGGGGGCAATCTCACTAGGGAAAAGCTGCTTTTGGGGGTTTGTTTTTGGATTTTACACACAATTCCAAATGGATTAGAGAAACAAACAACTGGTAGAGAAGAAAAGCATTCAGATAGTAGACAAGAGCCAGAGCTGCCTGCTTCTAGTAGTTGGAAGCAAGCCAAGATATTTGATAAGAGAGAGTTCCCTGAATTAGGGATCCCTGAAGTTGGAAACCTACAGGGATGAAGGGATTAGAGAGGAGGGCTTGGGGTGGGGGTTGGGGGGGAAGGCCAGCAGAGAAGAGAGTAAGGAAAGCTAGACAGAGCCAAGAGGCCACGAACTGCTGAGCCAGCTTAGAGTCCTACCCCCATCTCCCTGCTGTGGACTTTATACCAGGTTGCACAATTACACCAACAAAGTGCAGCCTCTGTTACCGCTGAAAGGAGAAGCATGTCAGAACTTTACCCTATGGGCTCTTTGCTCTCCTGCCACCTGGAAATCCTCCCTGAGCTCAAAGCCTGCTGCTCTGGCATCAGGGCAAAGCCGACAAGATCCATGTAGCCAGCCAACAAGTATATCTTCATTTGATGTCATAAAGGTGACCACTGGCATGAAGCTCTGGATGAAGAAAGGGAAACTGTCTGGAAGAAGATGTTTTCAGCATCTCAGACTGGGGAGATTCCAACAGAGAAGTGCCAAGCTATGTCCCATGATGGAACAAAGCACTGTGGGTTCAAAGTTCAAGGCTGTCTTCCATGGATGGAAAGACACTTAAAAAAAAAAAAAAGAGTGAAAAATGGTGTTCTCTCGGGTAGAACCATTTGCTTTCCAATGCTAGGGCTCGTAAGATTTTTTTTCAAGATTTTTATTTATTTATTTGAGAGAAAGAGAGAGATGGGGGAGGGGCAGAGGGGGTGGGAGAGGGAAAGAATCTCAAGCAGACTCCACACTGAGCATGAGACTGACACAGGCCTCAATCTCACAACCCTGCGATCACGACCTGAGCTGAAACCAAGAGTCTGATGTTTAACCGACTGAGCCACCCAGGTGCCCCCAATATGCTTTTTAAATAGCACACCAGACCTCCTCATTATGTAATGCATGCATTTTCATCCTCAAGAAAAATGTGCATACCCCTTTACCCACCTTGCATTTTATAGATAAGATAGCCTGAGTGCTTGTAAAATGGATGGGCCGCAGCTCTTAGCTCTGCCATTATGCTGTTGAATGGAGCCCCTGGTTACTATCACTAGATCTATGGGTGGACCAGCCACTCTTCCGCAGCAGGGAGTGGGCTTTTGAGCACCATTTAAACTTTTGTCCATCCCTGTTCTACACACAAAGAGTTTCCTGGAAACATGGCTACACTCCAAAGATTTCAGAGAGTAGAATGCCTTCTAGAACTCCACTTTTCCAGTCACTTGGAATCACATAAGAAAGTAGATTTGAACTAAGACTCTTGAACCTAAATGTGTTCAAACCCTGGCTCTGCCATTTACTCTCTGTGTGACTTTGGGAAAGTTGATCCATGTCCCCAAGCTTTAGTTTCTTCATCTACAAAATGGGATGTGTTAGTTATCTTTTGCTGTATAACAAATTACCCCCAAACTTAGTAACTTAAAACAACATTTATTATCTCCATTTCTGTGGGTCGGAAATCCTGATGCAGCTTAACTGAGTCCTTTGGCTCTGAGTCTATCACAAGGCTGCAGCGATCTCAAGGCTCAGTTGGGATGGATTTGCTCTCAGCTCACTCACATCATTGTTGGCAGAACTCAGTAGCTCACAGGATTTAGACTAAGGCCTTAGATCCTCATGAGCTATTAATATGAGGCCTCCCTCAGTGCCTTGTCATGAGGGTCTCTCCATAAAGCATCTCAAAACATGGCAGCTTATGTCATTAGAGTAAGCAAGCGAGAGGACAAGAGGGAGGGCCATTAAGAGAGAGACTGCTCACAAGACAGAAGTCATTGTCTTTTGTAATCTAATCACAAACCGATATCCCATCACTTTTGCCACATTCTATAGAATGTTAGAAGCAAGACTTTAGGTCCTGCCCACACTCAAGGAGAGGGGATTATACAAGAATATAAATACCAAGAGGGAGAGGATTGGAGCCACTTTAGAATTAGCATACCTTAGGGGTACCTGGGTGGCTCAGTTGGTTAAGTAACTGACTCCGGATTTCAGCTCAGGTCATGATCTCAAGGTCTGATCTCAGGATTGTGAGATGGAACCCTGTTGTCGGGCTCCCACTGGGTGTGGAGCCTGCTTAGGATTTTCTCTCTCCCTCTGCCCCTCCCCAACCTCTAAAAAAAAGAATTAGCCTACCTTAGGAAATAATAATACCTCTTTGTAGGTTTCACTTAAAGATTAAATGAGAGGGGCACCTGGGTGGCTCAGCTGGTTAAGCATCTGCTTTCGGCTCTGGTCATGATCCCAGGGCCCTGGGATTGAGCCCCATATCGGGGTCCCTGCTCAGCAGGAAGTCTGCTTCTCCCTCTCCTTCTGCCCCTCCCACCTACTCGTGCGTGCAGTCTCTCTCTCTCTCTCAAATAAATAAATAAAATCTTAAAAAAAAAAAAAAGATTAAATGAGAGAATGTGTTCAGTTCAGGGCCTGGCATATATTATATAACTGGCATATATAATAACTATTATTACTATAAATGTAATAGTACATATAGTAATATAATAGTACAATAGCAATGGAATGGAATGATTTCTCTCTCTTCTAGCTATTAGAACAAAACCTTTATGAGGAATAAATGAGATAATCTACATGATTCAGGAAGTACTGAACACATAGTATGTACTCAGTAGCCATGAGTTATTATTAGCTTTATATGAGTGTGTGATATCTGGTTTCCTCTCCAAGCTACCGGATATGCTATGACTATGGTAACTTTTCCGGGATGGACTTATTTTCAAATATTTTGTCTCATTTATCTATGCGCACCCTACACTTGCCAGATCATAATGCCGGATTTGGGATTCATAAAATATGGCCAACAAAGCTAAACTCCAGCCTAATTTCCTGCCTGCCCTAAGCTAAGAAATGTATACTCAAAACCAGCAAGATGGGCTAATCATGGCGCCACCTCCTACATGCAGAAATCTGAGCCTGGCTCCATGGAAGTTCCAGAGAGCGGGGAGTGTTCCCAGAATAAGCAGGGACTTGTTTGTGTGGACTTTGTTCCTTTCAAAAAAAAAGCTGGTCACTGTGCAGTCTGCTAAGTCAGTCCGTAACTGTAGATAAGAGAAAGGGGATCCCATACAGTCTCTGTGGTTGGAGAAGGGCCCCCAAGAGGATGTTTCCACACCTGGATTGGGAGCAATAAGAACCAAGAGACTAAAAGAAGAGCAGTTTTGCAGTAAGAAAGTGAGAGGAAGAGGGGCACCTGGCTGGATCAGTTGGAAGAGCGTGCAACGCTTCATCTCAGGGTCGTGAGTTCGAACCCCACGTTGGGTACAGAGATTACTTAAATTTAAGAGAAAAATTTTTAAATAATAATAATAAAAGGAAAGTGGGAGGAAGAGAGTCCAGTTCGCAATGTGAAAGAAAGATCAGTAAGAGGTTGGAGTGAGCCAGCAGGGCTGGGTCGAAGCTGGCTTCCTTATAAGGAAGGAGGATATGGAGGCCTGGCCTGTGGCCAGAGAAAACGAGGAACTATAATCAAGGAAACCCCATTATTCTGGCTTTGAGTCACTTCACAGGTTTCACTCATGATTATATGAGAAAAATGGGGGCTCCTAAGGTATAAATAATCTTTAAACCAAAAACACTATAGAAAGACAAAGGCCCAAGTGCACTGCTCATCTGATCTCATCTTTTTAGGCCAGGGGTATCTGTCCCCAGTCTCTCTCTCTCTCTCCCCGCAATCCCCTTCTCCTCCTGCCCGATAAGTGTACACGTTCTTTCCTTCTGTCCGTGTTCCATGAGGAAGAAAAAAAACAATCATCACAAGGAAATGCCTTAGGATCCTTTAGACTGGAACTGTTTCTTGATGCAGAATCACCTTCTCAAGCAGTTACTGCTGTGGTGCCATAACGTTAGGGCTCAATAAATACTCACAGATGATGGCTGTTTACACCTCTGCCTCCAAATCACGTCCCCTGTGTAGCTGTGATTTAAACAGGCCCATGGATTTTCAGAGATACACTAGCCCTGGACCCTTCGCCCCCTGACGTGTCCCCAGACATTACCAGATTTGTGCACGGAAGGTTCAAAGCAGAAGTTGCTGGGAAAGTTCTGTGGAGTTCAAGGAGAGGTGTGTTGCAATATCAAGTTCCTCTTCCTGTGACTGTTGTCTTCTCTCCTTCTAACTCTGTGTTTCCTCTGTGTTTGAGAAAGAGGAGACTTGTAAGTTTCAAGACATTTCAGTAGCCGGAGAAAACCTCTGTCCGTTCCTCCGCAGGATGGCCGATTTTAGAAGGGAAAGAAGGGGTGGGGAGAAGAGGACTTGCCCCCAGGAAGCCTGACTACACAATGGGGATGGTGTATTTATTTACTCAGCCCTTTCCTACAGGCAGCCAGTGCAGCTGCCATTTCATTTTGCACTCAGGAAGTGTATTTAGTGGTAGGCTTGCTTTCTTTTCCTGTTAGTTTCCTGCAAGAGGACATCAGTGTCTTCTCAGGGCAGCAGCTGATAAGAAGGATGTTGTTGTTCAATGGAGACAGACAAACATATTTCCCGTCTCAGACCCGGACCCTTTCGAGGGCACAGAGAATTGGGCTTGGGTGTGGAAATTGAAGAACCTGATGGGCACGCCTATTTCCCTGGTGCCGTCTTCCTCCCTGACGTACTCTCTCTAGTGGGATACAATAATAACATCCTCCACTTGTGTTGAATTTCAGACTTTTCCAGGGTAGTGTCCCACTGTACAGAAGCAGAGTTGGGGGCACTGTATTTGGCTTAGCCTGGGAGTTACCTTGCAGACCTAATATGAGGAGGCAGCTTTGGGTTTAACATTATGTTCTGGGGAAATTACCCTAAGTTGGATTCTATGACTAGTCCCTACTCATCCTACAGATCTCACCTTCGAAGTTACTACGACAGGGGAGTGTTCTGACACCCCCTCTCCCAGCCACCATTGAGTTGGGTGCCCCTCTTATACACACTACACTTCCACATTGGATTCACACAAACCACGGGGATACTTGCTTAGTGCCCGTCCCTCTTGTAGCATGTCAGCATTGTGATACCAAGAACCACATCCATGCTGCTCATAGCTGCCTAGCACAGGGCCTGGCCCACAGTAGTTCTCTAAATATTTAGTGAATGAATGAGTCAGGAGTTGTCTCTAGGAGCAGCCTCGCCACCCTACACCATCATTTATTCTGGGGTGGTGCTCTGGGAATTATAAAAAAGGCATGTGCTAATTATCATATAATGATCACTAGTGGTTACAGTAATTAGTAGGGTAAAGCACAGTGGCAGAGCATGACTAAATAAAGCCCTCCACCAGTGGATATGGGCCCATCCCTGCACCCTGAATTTGGAATCCCACTGCCTGTCTCTGTTGGACTCCCCTAGCAGAGTTACTCCTTTTGGGGGAAATTCTGTTCAGAGTTGCCAACACTGGGGACAGGGAGAGCTCAGTTTCCTCTGAGTCAGTGAAACCATTCTGGCTTGGATATTAAATTAAAATACAGGGCCAATGGTGGCCATCAGGCTCTGAGACGGATTTCCCTTTAAGGGTCTGCACTGAGTCATCCCTCCTCCAAATTATATATAACTAACTAACTAAATAGATAGATAGATGGATGGATAGATAGATATATAAATAAATAAATAAAACCTCTAACTCCCTCAGGATGAGTGATAGAAGCAAAAGTTCTTCCCATTGAGGCCAACGTTCATGGCCTCAGCCCCCTCCCTGGGAACAAGGGGGCAATCTGAGAGAAAAAACAAACAAACAACTTTTCTTTCCCATTCCTTCCTCCCTCACAAGCTCTGGGCCTATGGCTTCCTGTTGCTGAGGGGTGGTGAGAACGGAGATAGGGAAGGAGGAAGAGTAAGCTGAGGACATGGTACTTTGATGGCCCCGAGGCTGTGGGGGGAGGTGCAAACTGGGAGGAAGGATGACAAGACATGAAGAATCCCTGTAGCTTCTTCAACACTTCTCGCATCCCAGACAACCAAGGCACAGCCCAGATGCCAGGACACCGGGGAACCAGAAATGCAGCCAGTGGGAGGTAATGACAGCAAAGAAGCAGGCAGATCTGATACACAGGCCTGTGGGAGCACCACAAACTACTTAAGACTGAGGGTAGCCCAGAGGAGAAGGCATTGAGTGTGAGACCTTGAATCGGGAGGCCCACACTATTTTCAGCTCAGTCATCAATTTATAGGAGGACCTTAAGTGAAAAATGAATGTCAAAGATGTGGCTTAATCAGCTACTTAGGGTATGGGCAGATGTTTGTGAGATGCCATGAAATCTCTAGATGAAAGAATTACCAGGAAAAGTTATTATGTTGAGTGTTCCATCATATGGAAGCCAGAGTATCTTTGAGCTCCTGTATTGGAATCAGAGGCCACAGTGTTTTCATCTTGGGTGGACTAGTCCCTAGTGATCTACTTTCTAACAACCTTAGCTGAGAACAGGGTCATTGTCGAGGTCCATAAGGAATAAAACCAGAAATCTTATCTCTGGAGTATTAGAAATTTCCAACCAAGCTCTAACACTTTTTCTGTGCAGATAGATTCTGGCCAGGCCTCACTTGCCTAGAGGAGTGTACAAGCTATGACCTGATCATGCTTCTCCCTCTCTCTATCTCTCCCAAACTCTCTTTCTCCTCTTTCTCTTTTTTACATGTACTTAGAAACGTTGACTCATCAAGGGACAGTTGGAGATTCCAAAATGATCACCCCAGTTGTGGCTCTCCATTTCCAACCACTCAGCTTTTTTGTCTTAAAGGAAGTGGTTAAATCAGACCCTTTTTCTTTTTATTTGGCAGGTATGTGACCCTGGTATTCTTCTCTATTTAATGCCTTGTACACTTTCCTATAAATACTTCCGCCCCACTCCCTTCTCTGGTTGCTTTCTGCAAACCATCCAGATTGTCATTCCAAAGGGATGTTAGTCATTGAGCAATTCAGTAAAAGTATATTCCCCTTCCTGATCTCTTCAAAGTTAGCAGGCTGTCTAGACTCATAATAAGACTTTAACCCAAATCTACAAGTACTGACTTGTGCTGAATGACCTAAGCAGTAACCACCCCAGGTCACAATCATCACAGGAGCAGGTATTATTTTTCTGCTATTGCACAAAGTGGACAAAGGTTGTCTAGCTGATGCAGAATGGATCCCTTGATAGAGCCAGAGCTGCTTGTAAACAAACAAACAAACAAACAAACAATCACAAGAATGGGCATGTGACTGGTAAAGCATGCTTAGGGGGAAAGCTGAGCCAAACCTACAATATCACAAAGAGCATGGGTAAGATCAACATGGACTCAGGGCACCTGGGTGGCTCAGTCGTTAAGCGTCTGCCTTCAGCTCGGGTCATGATCCCAGGGTCCTGGGATCGAGCCCCACATCAGGCTCCCTACTCTGCAGGAAGCCTGCTTCTCACTCTCCCACTCCCCCTGCTTGTGTTCCCTCTCTCGCTGTCTCTCTCTTTCTGTCAAATAAAATCTTTAAAAAAAAAAAAAAAAGATCAACATGGACTCATCTCTGAAATCCCCAAATCCTAGGATTTCAATGTCATTTACAAACTTCCAGTATAAATAAGCTTAGTACTGATAAAAAGGAATATTACTTCACATTATAAATAATAAATGCATGACATTCCTATCCAGGGAGGGAATATAATCAGAATACAGTAAATACATGGATTGCAGAGCCATATATAAGTGAAGCAGCCATTTTTCAACCATGGTCCTATATCACAATCCCAGGCCCCTCTCTTAGTTGCAGGGATTTCACTTCACTGGGCTGGAGTAGGATCCAGGGATCTGTATGTTATTTTTGCAAAGCTCCCCCAAGTGATTCTGATTCATACCAGGTTTAAGTTCCACTACTCAGATAACCTTTCCTACAAAGTGAGAGACTATCGAATGGCCTATGGGTTTGACCCAACCTGGTGGTCCCTATGATCCTAACTGTCAAATGGCTTGGGTAGAGATAGGCACAGCTGGTATCCTGGTGACATGGAACAAACTCCAAAGCAGCCTTCAGACTCTGGATCCACTGATCAAATCCAGTAGTACAACAATCCTCTGGTCCCTGACTCATTTAGAAACTTCTCCAAGATTTGAGACTTTCCACCATAGGGATGAATCAGTTGGGGCTTTTTAGAACTACCTTTGGAAGGAAATATTCAGATTTGCTTACCAGAGTAAGGTGCAGACTTCTTGAAACATTTCCCTTGTGGCTCTTTCTGCAGTGTTTAGCAGAGTACTGGACATTCATTTATTCATTCAGTAAATGCTCACTGATTAAAAATTAGATACATACTCTATGCTAATAGTTTGTTAGTGAGGATATCAACAAGTAAATACGACAGTGTTAAAACAGACCAGTTGTGGTCTCCGGCCTCTTTGGTACCTAACGGGCTCTCAACGTTTTTTTATTTTATTACAGTGGCTGAGTACAGTGGAAGAGCCATCCCGGAAAATTCTACCTAAGGGTCATTCCACCCTCTTAGGAACAAAACATTTGAGTTCTTCAGAAGATATAGCTAGCCCAACATCAAGAACTGTAACAGAAGATCGCCCATCTTTTCTTTTTAAATGTACATAGAAATGGACTTCCAGAGGATGAATGCCTTATTCACCTTTGGATCTCTAATACCAGATACATACAGTACCTTGCTCATAGTAAGTGGTTTTGAATGAGAACATGAATGAATGAAGCTTGAATCTCAGTTCTGCTACTTACTGTACGTCCTGTACAAGAGACAGAAGCATTCTGACCCTCTGCTTCCTCATGATTGGGACAACAAGCACCTTGCCCACTTGATATAGGATTAGAAATCACACGTTTTAAGAGTCATCAGCACTGCGACTGGCATAAAGGTGGTACTCAACAAATAGTTGTGGTCATGGTACTTAGTCGTTACCCTGACAACAGGTAACCAGAAGCTCCTAAGAACCAATTTGTGTGGTCAAACCGACACCTAGTGGTGCAATCTTAGAACACACACCAGAAGCACATCAATTGCTGGTGTGAAACTTAAACTGGGGAATAACGAGGGACTACGGAGTACCTGCCTCACACAAGCAACATTATTTCATCCTTACCAGTTATTTTCTATCCTGATTGCATATTAGAATGACTCGTGAAGCTTTTAAAATCTACAGATGTCGGGGCGCCTGGGTGGCTCAGTCAGTTAGGCATCTGCCTTCGGCTCAGGTCGTGATCCCAGGGTCCTGGGGTCAAGTCCTGCATGGGACTCCCTGCTCAGCAGGGAGTCTGCTTCTCCCTCTCCCTCTGCCTGATGCTCTGCCTGCTTGTGTGCTCTCTCTCTGTGTCAAATAAATAAATAAAATCTTAAAAAATAAAATAAAATCTACGGATGTCTGGAGTTCACCTTCAGAAATTCTGACTTATTTGGGGGAAGTATGTGCAGCACAAGCTGCGACATTTTTTAAAAAGCAATTTAAATGGGGATTAACATAAGAATAAAAAAAAAATTAAAAAAAAAGAAAAAATACTTCAAGAGGAACTGGACTGCAATAAAGATTAAAAACAGAAGAGAACATGACTTTTTTTCACAGTCTATAAATCAGAATCCAAATAAAATTCACACACTACAACTGGTAAAAAAAAAAAAAAAAAAAAGCAATTTAAATATGCAACCCGGTTGAGAATCACAGCAATAGACCTATGAGATAATTATGCTTTCCATGTTACAAATGATCAAAGTAAAGCTCAGAATGGTAAAGTAATCTGCACAGAGTCTCCAACTTATTAGTAGCAGAAGGAAATTTGAACTCGAGCACACCATTTTTCTACCACATCGCATCACCTTTGCAAAGACTTTTAGAAGTCGGATGTGCTCCGCTTAGCTTTTAGCTGCGAGAGTCTCAAACTTAGGGGCATTAGGGAATTCCGTGACCCTCTGGGGTGAAGTCCTCCAAACAACAGTTTGGTGGTAATGCAGTAGAATGGTCCAATACAGGCACCTATTTCCTGAGTCCTCTCTCTAGACTCTCTCTTCCCAGAGCGTTAAACTCAACTGCTCTGGTGATGGATAAACGAGCAATGTGGTTATTTGTTCCTGAAGTGAACAGCTACAAGGTAATTTTAACTTTTTTTTCTTTTCTGATATCATGAATATGAAAGAGAATTAACACAGATTAAGTTACTCTTTTGTTACTGAGTTTCAGGAAAGAGCTGCTTATACTGTGCTACTGCATACTTACACGTTTGGCCAAAACTGTTGTGATAGATAGCAGCAGATAAATGAAAACGAAAGGGTCTAAACCCTAACATACAAGACTGTGTCTTAAACTGACCTCCCACAGAAGTTCTAAGGGGACAGATGGATGGTCTTTTTTTTTTTTTTTAATTTTATTTATTTGACAGAGAGAGAGAGAGACAGCTAGAGAGGGAACAAAAGCAGGGGGAGTGGGAGAGGAAGAAGCAGGCTCCCGGCCGAGCAGAGAGCCCGATGTGGGGCTCGATCCCAGGACCCCGGGATCATGACCCGAGCCGAAGGCAGACGCTTAACGACTGAGCCACCCAGGTGCCCCCAGATGGATGGTCTTGAAAGGCGTACAAAGCAAATCTCTTCCAAACCCATCATGTAGAAAGTGCCAGTTCAGCCCAGGCGTGCAAAATGAATGGCACCTCATTGGGTAAGTGAAGAAGGCTGAGGCATCTTATAGAGACAGGATCCAGGCCACTGCCTGGCTCCATGACTTGCTAGGATGATTTCCCTGCATTTTGAGAAATGTTTTTTTGTTTGGTGCTGGGCAGCATATGGGAGCAGGCTGAGAGTGCTAAAGTTCAGCTAACTGGGCAATATTCTAGAAACTCACCATGCGAAAAGCCTACATCAGGGGTCAAAACTGTCAGCCCAAGGACAGAATTTGGCTCACAGATGTGTTTGGCACAGTATTGGTTTATAGTGTTTTCATTTTTTTTTTTTTTTTAAGAAAGAGATGGGGGGAGAGGCAGAGGGAGAGGGAGAATCTCAAGCAGGCTCCATGCCCAGATGTGGGGCTCTGTCTCAGGACGCTGAGATCATGACCTGAGCAGAAATCAAGAGTTGGACACTTAACCAACTGAGCCACCCAGGTGCACCCCCTTCTTCTTCTTCTTCTTTTTTTTTGAAAGAGAGAGAGAGCGGGGGGAATATTTTTAAGTTAGTTGTCAATATTTTAACATTGGAGAGATTTCATGTAAAAATCTCAATTTTTTGTGTGAGATGTAATGTAGAGAGCCTTGACTGTCCTGGTCACCTGCCATATCCCCAGTCTAGAACAGTACCTGGAACATAATGACTGTTTAATAAGTATTTTTTAAATAAATGTTATTCAAAACACAGTTCTCTAAGAGGAATTATTATTTTCATTTTACAGTAAACAAAAGAAATATCAGAGAATTCAAGTAATTCACCTAAGGCCACGCAATTGATAAGTAGCAGAATATTTGGACTCAGATGTGTTTGCCTTCCAAACTGGCGTTCTGTCCATTGTGCCACACTGCTCAGCGTCGTACACTGCTGGGTCTTTCATAATCGTAAAAAAGCTTTTCAATTTAGACTTTTTAAAAACAACTTTACTGAGATATAATTACATACCATACAACTCACCCATTTGAAGTGTACAATGCAATGGGTTGTGTTTTTTGTGTGCAACCATCACCACGGCCACCACCACAATCTAATTTTAGGACATATTTGTCTCCCCTCAAAGGAACCCCCTTAGCAGTCAATTCCTATTCTCCTCTCCCTCCCCATTCCCATTCTGTCAGTCCAAGCAACCACTAATTTACTTTCTGTCTCTATAAATTTGTCTGTTCTGGAAATTTCATATAAATCATACAGTATGTGGTTTTTCAAAACTGGCGTCCTTCATTTAGTATAACGTTTTCAAGGTTCAGCCTTGTAGCAGCTTGTACCAGTACCCTCATTTCTTCTTACTGACAAATAATATTTCATTGTACAGATATAGCAACTTTTATTTACCCATCCATCAGTTGATGGACCTTCGCACTGTTTCCACTTCTTGGCTATTATGAATAATGCCGCTGTGAATATCCATGTCAATTTAGATTTTTGATATTTCAAAAGTTAGTCATTGTAATGTTTTGTGTTAAAAGCAATCACTTAAGTATATACATTAAAAATCTACCACCATAAACTGTGGAAAGAGCCAAGATGTCCATCAACAGATGAATGGATAAAGAAGATGTGGTATATATATATATACAATGGAATATTATGCAGCCATCAAAAGGAATGAGATCTTGCCATTTGCAACGATGTGGATGGAACTGGAGGGTATTATGCTGAGTGAAATAAGTCAAACAGAGAAAGACATGTATCATATGATCTCACTGATATGAGGAATTCTTAATCTCAGGAAACAAACTGAGGGTTGCTGGAGTGGGGGGTGGGGTGGGAAGGATGGGGTGACTGGGTGATAGACACTGGGGAGGGTATGTGCTCTGGTAAGCGCTGTGAATTGTGCAAGACTGTTGAATCTCAGATCTGTACCTCTGAAACAAATAATGCAATATATGTTAAGAAAAAAAAAAAGAAGAAGAAGAAGGTAGCGGGAGGGGAAGAATGAAGCGGGGGAAATCGGAGGGGTAGACGAACCATGAGAGACGATGGACTCTGAAAAACAAACAGGGTTCTAGAGGGGAGGGGGGTGGGAGGATGGGCTAGCCTGGTGGTGGGTATTGAGGAGGGCACATTCTGCATGGAGCACTGGGTGTTATGCACAAACAATGAATCATGAAACACTTCATCTAAAACTAATGATGTAATGTATGGGGATTAACATAAGAATAAAAAAAAAATCTACCACCATTTTTTGGGGCACCTGGGTGGCTCAGTTGGTTAAGCGGCTGCCTTCGGCTCAGGTCATGATCCCAGGATCCTGGGATCGAGCCCCACATCGGGCTCCTTCCTTAGCAGGGAGCCTGCTTCTCCCTCTCCCTCTGCCTGCCACTCCACCTGCTTGTGCTCTCCCTCTCTCTATCTCTGTCAAATAAATAAAATCTTTAAAAAAAAAAATCTACCACCATTTTTAAAATACGATTTTGGCACTTTGTTTTTTAAAATAGAGCTGGAGTCTCAAAAACGTGAGAGTATCCAGCTCATTTGTTCTTGACCCCTGAGAGGATCTGATGCTGCCTCCAAACAAACAAGCCCATTTTATCCAACTAGAGAAAAAAATTCCTCAAAGTGAGAGAAATGGTCTTATGCTTCCTGGTGTATCCATGATGAGTAAATAACACATACATTTGGTAAATATTTGCTGACAATACCGTCATCAAGAAATGATGGTAGGGTGATAGGATTAAGTGATAACCAATAGGAGATTGTGGAAGGACAGAGAGTAAATTCTAACACAGATGCTTTCGTTTTGACCCACAAGCCCCACTTTGCTGTTGGTCTGGTCAAGAAGCTTACTGTGGATGGTAATTCACTAATGGATACTAACTGAGATGGTACGTGTAAACTAATAAAGATATAAATCTTGGTTGAAAAACGGAAGTTTTCTCTAGATCTCAACGAAGAGAAGGACAGCACGGTGTTTCTCCCACATTCTGGGCCAAACAGAGCTTCCTTTTATTTCATTTTATTTTATTTTATTTTATTTTATTTTATTTTATTTTTAAATTTTATTTATTTATTTGACAAAGAGAGACAGCGAGAGAGGGAACACAAGCAGGGGGAGTGGGAGAGGGAGAAGCAGGCTTCCCGCTGAGCAGGGAGCCCGATGCGGGGCTCGATCCCAGGACCCTGGGATCATGACCTGAGTCGAAGGCAGACGCTTAACCGACTGAGCCACCCAGGCGCCCCTCATTTTATTTTTTAAAAGATTTTCTTATTTGAGAGAGAGAGAGAGAGAGAGAGTGCACAAGTGGGGGGAGGGGCAGAGGCAGAAGGAGAAGCAGACTCCCCACTGAGCAGGGAGCCCCCTACAAGGGGGGGGGGGCTCCATCCCAGGACCCTGAGATCATGACCCTTGCCGAAAGCAGACACTTAACCAACTGAGCCACCCAGGTGCCCCCAGAAGCTTCTTTTTGGGACAGGATAGGAAGCTGTCACTTGTTTAATCAACCAGTGGAGTTAATGAATGTTGTGGCAGAAGAAAGGGAGAGGAAAGATGAAAAGAGGAACAAGGAAAAGGAGATAACTGAGAAGAGAGTGTGCTACAGATGTCTCAGTGGGGAGGAACAGGTGAGGGTCTTTATAAAGGAATGTGACACTCCTGGAATATTTTATCATTATAATATTTTGTTCATATGAACAGATTAGCAAAAGCAGGAGGGTAAGGAGAATGGATGTCCAGCTTCTTTATTGCAAAGTACCAAGTAAACCAATTTAGAAACAGGAGAGGAAAAAGGAGCTGTCATGGGCCCCTACCAAGCTCACTCCTTCTCCAGCCTTTTCGCCTGTCCTTCCGCTCACCTGGAAGGTCTTCCCTCCTCTCCTCGGTACGGTCCGAGTCCTGTGCTCGGTCTGAGAGCCAAGCGAGTTCCTGGGTCTCCATGGCTACTCCTGCACCTCCCACCCCCACCCCGACTCCTACAGCACATCTGCTGGGTGCCACACACTTCCTACTAGATTGAGCATATTGTCTGTGAAAGATCCTTATATGTATGCCTTATAGAACCCTTGTAAACCCCTCGAGCACAAGGGCCATTTCTTTGGCGGCTGCTACATCTCCCACAGTTCAGACCTTCTAAGAGACCCCCTGTTTGGCCTTGCTGACTGACTGAAGAGTTCAGTTGGGCTCTCTTGTTCTTGCCAGCAATGCAAAGCACACAATAAAGGCCTTTCACGAGGAAATGACAAAGTCAAAGCTAGAGGGGCTGAGAAAGTACGCGAACAGAATTCTTTATTGTCTCAAATGCCTCTTGGTAGCCAGATCCCAGAATCCTCCGGTTTAATAGATGTGGAAATAACCTCCATATACACGATGGTGCTTTTTGGATTCCTGTTTCACTTGGATGGAATGTGTAAACTAATAAATAAAAACATGGGTTATGCGGGTCAGGAAAAGGAAAGATTTTCTGTTATGCAGTTAACTGATACTCCCCCAAAGTGCTTTTTTCCCCTGCGTCCCATAACTGCGAGGCATTCATAGTGGAAATTATTGCTTTTTATATTGCTGGTGATGACAGTGCCGCCGGAAGAGGGGATATGATTAGGGCAAGAAAAAAGGAGCGATTCACATTGCCTGTATTTTCATCTCTAAATGTCCCAAAGCTCTTTAAGGCATAAATAACAATCAATTTTTAAGAAAGAAAGCTGGAGTCACACTACTTTGAATACTGGGTCTCTCCTCTCCCATAGTGATTTTTTTTTTTTTGGTATTGTGTTGAGACAAGGAACTTGAAGGGACCCCACGAAAAAAGAGCTGGTTTTATTCTTTGCTCCTTTTCCTGCTTGTCTTCTCACTAGGACCTGTACTCCTGCCCTGCATCATGGCTTCTAGTACAAATGTATGTCCTCCTTGTAAGGTCAAGGAGCTTATGATTTCTTTGGAGTCTCCCAGCACAATAGTATCTAAGGACTCACTGGGTGGGGTGGTCATGTACGTTTTTCAAGACCACAGGCTCCAGACACCACTGACTCCTGATGCCAAGACCCCTGACTCCAGGGCATGAGTGACTTATGGAGGACATCTGAGCACTCATCCTTGTTTTGACCAGTTCCTGGATGCCAGAAAGGACACGTAGATGAAACTACCATCCTCAGTAAAAACTCCAGACCCCGAGCAAAGACAAGACTCATGCTCCTTTCCCTTCTGGAGTCTCCCAAATGCTCCATCGGTATCTGCTCTCTCTATGCCTTCAATAAATTCTGCTCTCACTTCTTGCTGGCTCAAGTTTGATTTCTATCCTGCGTGAAGCCAAGGACCCTCTTGGTTGGTCCTGCAGGACCCCTCTGGGTCCTTGCCCTGGCCCGCCTACATCAGTATGCTCTGACAGAATGCCATCCGGTGATACATATACAGTCTGCACCTCTTCCGTCATGTCTAAATCTTGAAAGCGTGAAGGTATGTTGAGGTTGCTGAGAATTGTCAGTCAGCATTGTGAAACTTCAGTGATGCTTCCAAGGGATCTCAGAGTGTTCATATGCCCACCTATGTGGTGCGAGGGAGAATGATCGTGCCAGCCTGGTCTTCTTGTAACACTCTTGTAAAGAACTTGCTCTAGAACAAGACTAGAATTGTAGATTAAAAAAAAAAAATCACCTAAGCTGTCCCTTTCCTAGACAAATGGTATTTTAGTTTGGGTTTCAGAGGGCTCTTCGTATAGCTTGCAAAGGATGATGGGTCTTTTAATATTTGTACTCTAGTAAAATTTGGAGCTCTGACCTATAATTAGTATATAACCTTTCTAGGGTATGGAAAAATAGGTTCAATCACCTAATGTGATGTCAATTTTCTTTAACCCTCTGTGTAAATGGTGCACATTAAAAAACCAGGACTACTGTTAGATTTTTCTTTATAAACATAATGACAAAAAGACTGTACAAGATCAATTAAAAAAGCAGAATGGGTCCACTGCTGTCTGTCTTGGAGTAAGAGAAAGGCTCATGCTAGAAATGATCACCTTTCCTTCCAGGGGAAGAGGACATGACCCTGGAAAACATTTCTCTCTGAGTATTTACCCAGCTAGAGATCCGGGTTGTCAGATCCAAATGGTCCCACCATAATCCTTTTTTCCCGGGCAGTGCGCAGATCTTTCACAGATGACAATTGACCTCTGCTTCTTGTGTGTAGGTCCAGGACTGGACTCTGTGACCAGGGATTTGGTGTGCGGGACCTCACAGGCTGCAGAGAAATATTAACACATGAGTGCCTATGCCTATGCCGAACACATGGTCTCATGTAAAAGGTAGACCCAAAGAGAAAGCCTCTTCAGCCACGGTTTATCAGAATAGCTCTATGAACTAGTACAATAAATAAGAAAGTAGAATTTAGGACAAGACCTGTCCTTCTTTGACCCCCGTCAGAAGCCTAACGTGGCAAATATGCCTGAATTTCCCACCCAAGAAGGCTTGGGCATCTGCATGATGACCTTTGGGGTTAGCCTGCATTTTTAATGTCTTTACTATTATGCAGAAGTAGCAGCAGTGATGGGACGCCCTTGTATCTGTGACTAAAGAGACCTATTCCCGGGGCATGCTGAGAAGGTGGATTCACTCAGGGTGAACAGTCCCAGGGGACAGAGCACTGCTCTATCTCAACCCCATAAACCAATGTAGTGATGGCCAGGGCTGAGCTTGTACCTAGGTTACAGCATCCTCGGGAGTCTAGGTTGTTCTAATATGAATCAAGTTTTCTGCATTACTCCATGGGCTAATAAAAGGGATGTCCTCTGTGGAGAAAAAAGGACCCTCACACATTGTTGGGCTCCCCCGTGAGCAGAGAGTCTGCTTGAGATTCTCACTCTCTCTCTCCCTTCGCACCTCCCACACTCGTGCACACCTCTCTTAAATAATAAAACAGCAACATGTAAATGCTAGAATAAATTAGATCCTTTGCATCTATTTAAACTTAAAATGAAAACACTTTTTTTTAAAGATTTTTAAAAAAATTTTTAAGTAATCTCGGGCGCCTGGGTGGCTCAGATGGTTAAGCCGCTGCCTTCGGCTCAGGTCATGATCCCAGGGTCCTGGGATCAAGTCCCACATCGGGTTCCCTGCTCAGCGGGGAGCCTGCTTCTCCCTCTGCCTCTCTCTCTGTCTCTTATAAATAAATAAATAAAATCTTTTTAAAAAAAATTAAAAAATTTTTTAAGTAATCTCTACACCCAATATGGGGCTTGAACTCATGACCCTGATATCAAGAGTCACGTGTTCTACTGACTGAGCCAGCCACATGTCCCAAAATGAAAATACTTTGGATGTCAATTTAAAAAGTTAAAAAGACGACAAAGCTTTTCACAGTTCTTTTAGAGGGTACATAAGCAAAAGAGTTGGAAGTTCAACATTCTAGACAGCATTTTTCATGATTTGTACTAGGACTTGGCCGGCTTTTACTATAAAGGGCCAGATAATAAATATCTTAGGTTTTGAGGGGCAGATGGTCTGTCTCAAAACTACTCAACTCTGCTGTTGTAGCATAAAAGTAGCACAAGCAGTTTGTAATGAATGAGTGTGGCTGTGTTCCAATATAGGTTTACTTGTGGGCACTGCCATTTGAGTTTTGTATACATTTTATGTCACAAAATATTATTCTCCTTCTGATTTTTCAACCATTCAAAAATATAAAAATCATTCCAGTCCACAGAGTGTATAAAAAAACAGGACACAGGGGCACCTGGGTGGCTCAGATGGTTAAGCGTCTGCCTTCGGCTCAGGTCATGATCCCAGGGTCCTGGGATCGAGCCCCACATCCGGCTCCCTGCCTGGCAGGGAGCCTGCTTCTCCCTCTCCCTCTACTGTTCCCCCTGCTTGTACTCTCTCGCTCTATCAAATAAATAAATAAAACCTTTAAAAAAAAAAAAACAAAAAACAGGACACAGGCTGGATTTGGTCAGAGGGCCACAATTTGTTGACCCCTGATTTATATTAATTGGGTGAATTAGTCTTTTTTTTTTTTTTTAAAGACTTTTATTTATTTGACAGAGAGAGACACAGCGAGAGAGGGAACACAAGCAGGGGGAGTGGGAGAGGGAGAAGCAGGCCTCCCGCCGAGCAGGGAGCCCGATGCGGGGCTCCATCCCAGGACCCTGGGATCATGACCTGAGCCGAGGGCAGATGCTTAACGACTGAGCCACCCAGGCGCCCCAAGTCTTACAAATTAGTAAATCAGTAGTCTCAAAGCTAGACTGTAATCTGTCTCACATTTGCCAAAGCAAAGGCCTAGTCCTTGAGGCCTTAAGCAAAATAAATCAGAAATAGATGAATTAAACATGAAAGTTCTTCTATTGCCAATAATCCCATTCCCAGAGGCAACATCTGTCTTCAGTTTGGTATTTATCTTTCCAGATATTCAGCTGTGCAGATACACATACATATGCACACAACATATATGTTTTTAAAGACACTAGGGTGCCTGGCTGGCTCAGTCTGCAGAGCATGTGACTCTATTATTTATTTATTTACTTACTTACTTACTTACTTACTTACTTACTTATTTACTTTATTTATTTATTTATTTATTGACACAGAGAGAGAGACAGCTAGAGAGGGAACACAAGCAGGGGGAGTGGGAGAGGGAGAAGCAGGCTCCTGGCTGAGCAGGGAGCCCGATGTGGGCCTCGATCCCAGGACTCTGGGATCGTGACCTGAGCCAAAGGCAGACGCTTAACGACTGAGCCACCCAGGCGCCCCGAGCATGTGACTCTTGATCTCAGGGTTGTAAATTCAAGCCCACATTGAGTGTAGAGATTACATAAAATTAAAGGATTTTTCAAAAAATAAGTAAATAAAAAATAAACTATATATGTATATATATAATATATAAATGTAGATGAGTTGTGGTTTTTTTAAGATTTTTATTTATTTATTTGACAGAGAGAACGAGCGAGCGAGCAGATAAGCAGGGGGAGCGGCAGGCAAAGGGAGAAGCAGACTCCCCACTGAGCAAAGAGCCTGATGCAGGACTTGATCCCAGGACCCTGGGATCATGACCTGAGCCAAAGGCAGACGCTTAACCAACCGAGCCACCCAGGTGCCCCATGAGTTGTGTTTTTTTAACAAAAAATAAGACAACATATATATTGTTCTGCAATTTGATTTTTCAATTTATTATATATACTTTTTTTTTTTTTTTTTTTTTTAGGTGGGGAGAGAGAGAAAGAGAATCTTAAGCAGGCTCCATACCCAGTGTGGAGCTCAATCTCACAACTCTGAGATCATGACTTGAGCTGAAATCAAGAGTTCGGAACTTAACCAACTGAGCCACCCAGGGGCCCCTCAATTTACAATATATTTTAAACATCTTCCTTGTCATTCTTTTTAACAATTACCAATTAATAGGCATTTGAATCATTTCCAATTTTGAAATTATAAGCAATGAACACCTCTGTATCTTTGTACACATGGGTGAATATTTTCTTTTTTCTTTTTTAAAGATTTTATTTTTTAAATTTTATTTATTTATTTATTTGAGAGAGAGCATGCGAGAGTAGTACTAGCAGTGGGGGAGAGTCAGAGGGAGAGGGAGAAGCAGAAGCTCCGCTGAGCAGGGAGCCTGACGTGGGGCTCCATCCCAGCACCCCGGGATCATGACCTGAGCCAAAGACAGACTCTTAACCAACTGAGCCACCCAGGCGCCCCTAAATATTTTATTTTTAAGTAATCCCTCCACCCATTGTGGGGCTTGAACTTACAACCCCAAGATCAAGAGTTGCATGCTCTACCGACTGAGCCAGCCAGGTGCACATGGGTGAATATTTCAAAGGACAGATTCCTAAAAGTACAATTACTGGGTTTAAAGACATTCAAATTTTTAGGGGCGCCTGGGTGGCTCAGTTGGTTAGGCGACTGCCTTCGGCTCAGGTCATGATCCTGGAGTCCCTGGATCGAGTCCCGCATCGGGCTTCCTGCTCGGCAGGGAGTCTGCTTCGTCCTCTGACCCTATCCCCTCTCAGGTGTTCTCTCTCTCTAATAAATAAATAAAATCTTTAAAAAGAAAATAAAAAAAAATAATAAAGACATTCAAATTTTTATACTGATGCAATCATCCCAAAGTTTATCCTAGGGTTTCTCAATCTTGATATCATAGACATTTGGGCTTCAGTCTTTGTTGTAGGGCTGTACTGTACATTGTAGAATGTTTGTTAGCATCTCTAGCCTCTACCAGTTATATGTCAGCAACAACCCCCCTGTTGTGACAACCAAAAAAATGTCTCTAGACAACGCCAAATGTCCCCTGGGGGCAAAATCACTGGGTGGAGAACCATGGCCCTGGACATTTGTTTTCTTTTTTTTCCTTTTATTTCACTTTTTTTCCTATTCCCCTTTCAACAACCTCTTATATTATCCTTCCTTCACGAAGGAAAAGTACTTAAAGGAACTGTGATTCAGTACATACCACTTGTGAGATAATAGAAAAAATATATATTGGTTTCTCCCACCACCCATTCCTGGCACAGAGTACTGAAACCCTCATAATTTCCTAATAATAAGAACACTAAGAGCACTTCTTGTTCTAATATTTGTCTTTGACCCCTCCCCAGACAGAGGGATCTTAAAACCTTTGTAGATTGGGGCACCTGGGTGGCTCAGTCGTTAAGCATCTGCCTTCGGCTCAGGTCATGATCCCGGGGTCCTGGGATCGAGCCCCGCATCAGGCTCCCTGCTCAGCTAGAGGCCTGCTTCTCCCTCTCCCACTCCCCCTGCTTGTGTTCCCTCTCTCGCTATGTATCTCTCTGTCAAATAAATAAATAAAAACTTAAAAAAAAAAACTTCATAAATTCTTAAGTGATAAGAGCATGTGGAGCATCTTTTGGTCTATTGAGGCAACCGTAGACTGGCTTCTGGGTTGGGGTTGGTCACCAGAAAGACCAAGCCATGATTAGAAGCTTGGGATTTTTGGCCCACCCCTCATCCTTTAGAGAGGGGAAAGGAGCTAGAAACCAAGTTAATAATTAATCATGCCTGTGTAAGGAAGCCTCCATAAAAATACCAATAGTATGGAGCCCAGAGAGTTTCTGGTTGGTGAAACATCCACACCAGGAGTGTGACATACCCCAACTCCACAGGGACAGAAGCTCCTGCTGTCAGGACCCTCCCAGACCTCCCCCTATGTAGCTCTTGGTCTGGCTGTTCATCTGTCTCCCTTATCATATCCTTTTTTTTTTTTTAAGATTTTATTTATTTATTTGAGAGAGAGAATGAGAGAGAGAGAGAGAGCACATGAGAAGGGGGAGGGTCAGAGGGAGAAGCAGACTCCCTGCTGAGCAGGGAGCCCGATGTGGGACTCGATCCTGGGACTCCAGGATCATGACCTGAGCTGAAGGCAGTCGCTCAACCAACTGAGCCACCCAGGCGCCCTCCCTTATCATATCCTTAATAAACTGGTCAATGTAAGTGTTTCCAAGTTTTGTGAGCCACCCTCAGAAATTAATAGAACCTGAGGCGGGGGCTGTGGGAACCTCACAACCCCGTTTGTTTTGTAGTCAAATTGGACAGAAGTTGAGGGTAACCTGGGGACCTACTACTTGTAATTGGCATCTGAAGTAGGGTGGGAACAGTCTTGTGGGCCTGAGCCCTTAACCTGTGGAATCAGATGCTATCTCCAGGTAGATAGTGTTCGAATTTAGTTAAGTTGTAGGACCCCAGCTGGTGTTGCAGAGAATTGCTTGTGGTGGGGGGAAAACCCTCATGTATTTGGTGACCAGAGTGTCAGAAATGAAGTGTTGTGAATGTTCTGTAGGCGAAGGGTAAAGGAGACACATAAGAAAGACACGGGAGGAGGAAAGAACTGGGTTTTTCCTTATACAAGAGGGGAAAATGGTTTTTCAATACAACACCCCTCTGTTATTGAGATAGGGAAACTGAAGGGACCCCATGAAAAAAAGCTGTTTGGGTTTTGTTTTGTTTTGTTTTTTGTTTGTTTGTTTTTGCTCCTTTCCCTGCTTGTCTTCTCACTAGGACCTGTACTCCTGCCCTGCATCATGGCTTCTAGTACAAATGTATGTCCTCCTTGTAAGGTCAAGGAGCTTATGATTTCTTTGGAGTCTCCCAGCACAATAGCATCTAAGGACTGACCGGGTGGGGTGGTCATGTACGTTTTTCAAGACCACAGGCTCCAGACACCACTGACTCCTGATGCCAAGACCCCTGACTCCGGGGCATGAGTGACTTATGGAGGACATCTGAGCACTCATCCTTGTTTTGACTCGTACAGACTTCATCTGTAACCAGACTACTGTCCTCAATAAAAACTCCGGACCCCAAGCAAAGACGAGACTTACTCTTCTTTCCTTTCTGAGTCTCCCAGACACTCTGTCTGCATCTGCACTCTCTCTGTCTTCAATAAACTCTGTTCTCACTTCCTGTCCACTCACATTTGATTTCTATCCTGCGTGAAGCCAAGGACCCTCTTGGTTGGTCCTGAGGACCCCCTCTGGGTCCTCAGACCCAGGCAGCTGGTGTGATTATGGGCTCAAGTGTGTCCCCTCCCTCCCAAATTCATATATTGAAGTCCTAACCCCTAGTATCTCAGAATGTGATATTTGGAGATAGTCTTTAGAGGGGTAATTAAGTTAAAATGAGGTCATTTAAAGTGGACCCTAATCCAATATGAACTAAAAGAAGGAAATTTGGACACAGATTTGTACAGAGGAAAGACCATGTGAAAACAGGGAGAAGACAGCCTTCCGCCAAGACAAGGGGCCAGCTCTCAGAAACCAGCTCTGCCAATACCTCAATCTCAGACTTCCGGTCTCCAGAACTGTGAGAAAATAAATTTCTTTTGTTTAAGCCATCAAGTCTGTAGTATTTTGTTATGACAGCCCTAGCAAACTCATATACCCTCCCAGTGTATTTGAATTTTAAATAAAGAATGAGTAAAAAAGTCAATGACCAATCCAAAGGGATAACTATCTAACAATGGGTTTTGGCAGGGGAGATAATTTGGGGTATTTTCCTGAGAGGCTTCAGATCATTCTATGTAAGCTTAAACATGGAGTTGGCTTTATTCAACTTGTTTTCTATAGTAGCTTCTCTGATGAACAATTATTAACTTCTATAATCTTAATGTCAGGTTCCTTTGATTTATTTAAAGGGGAATTCTACTGATTCAAAAAAACCAGAAGAGCAAGGCAGGCAATGATTCGAGATCACAAAATATGAAATGAGTTTGGGAACGTGAAGTTTGTTGCTTAGAAAGCACTGTATTTTTTTTAAACCAGTTTTTTTTTTAAGGTTTTATTTATTTATTTGTCAGAGAAAGAGAGAGTGAGAGAGAGAGAGAGAGCATGCACACAAGCAGGGGGAATGGGCAGAGAGAGAAACAGACTCCCCGCTGAGCAAGAAGTCCAGTGAAGAACTCGATCACAGGACCCTGGGGTCATGACCCAAGCCAAGGGCAGACACTTAACAACTGAGCCATCCAGGCACCTGAAAACACTGTATTTTTTAATCACACAAGTGATTTGTCACAGCACTCCAGCTGGTCTGAAGGGTTAACTTGCTTCAAGTTAACACACTCCTTGCTTGCTGACTTAAGGCTCTTCATCTGTAACAGAACTAATTTACTTTCAGGGCGCCTGGGTGGCTCAGCCAATTAAGAGTCTGCCTTCAGCTCAGGTCATGATCCCAGGATCCTGGGATTGAGCCCCGCATCGAGCTCCCTGCTCATCGGGGAGCCTTGCTTCTCCCTCTCTCACTCCCTCTGCTTGTGTTCCCTCTCCTACTATCTCTCTCTGTCAAATAAATAAATAAAATCTTAAAAAAGAAAAAGAATAATTTACTTTCTTTGAGATTTGCAGGCCACTGGCCTTGGGGAATAAAGGACCACAACGTTCCCAGGCCACCACAGAGGCCAGCAAGTCTGAAGCCCCCTTAGCTTTCTAATTAGCCCAGCAATCTTTTAGCAAAATGTTTTTCATTTTTAAGGTCACACAAATGACTTTACTGGCCTCCCTTTGCGCGTCTGTAGAACTTGCCCTCCTTTGCAGAAAGAACAGAGTACTTACTCTTGCATAAGCCCTGGGCACCAAGGAACCAGAACTTACTTACTTACTTACTTTATTTATTTATTTATTTATTTTAAGATTGATTTATTTGAGAGAGAGTGTGAGCGTGGGGGGGGGGGGGGGGGGGGGGGGGGGGGGGGGCGCAGGCAGAAGGAGAGGGAGAGAGAGAGAATCTCAAGCAGACTCCCCACTGAGCGTGAAGCCTGATGCAGGGCTCCATCTTACGACCCTGAAATCATGACCTGAGCCAAAATCAAGAGTTGGACTCTTAACCTACTGAGCCACCCAGGTGCCTTGGAACCAGAACTTCTTGCACAACCTCCGAGTACCAAAATAACTCTGTAGCTGGCATCGTCGCGTCTATATTCAAGATATGACACAGACCACTGCACTCCGTTAACTGATTAAACCCCTTTAAAAATCTTGGGCCAGGCAGAAGCCTGGGAGTTGGCCTATTCAGGTGGCCAGCCTCCGGAATAAAGCTCACACTCCTTTCCAAAAAACTTGTCTCTTGAGTATTGGCTTTTCGAGTGATGGGCAGCCAAACTTGGGTTTCAGTAATGATGTATGTTTTATGTAGAAAACCCAGAACATACAAACAAGTAAAGAAGAAGAAAATAAAAATCACCTGAATCCCACCATCCAAAGATAATCGCTGTTAAATATTGTGGCGTAAAGACTCCCCAACTTTCTTGAGTAATATGTATTCTTAGAAAGAAACAACAGGCCCCAGTGGAGTCACTTTTGCTAAACCCCACCAAGCCTCAACACCTAACCTAATTGCACTTCTAGCCATTCCCAGCAGTGGAATTTTATACCAATTAGTTTGGAATTTCCAGATCTGCACTAGTGAGGTAAACTGCATGATAAGACCCCTTGCCTTCCCCTAAGGGAAGGTAACCTTACCTGAAATAATCCACTCTTTTAACTTCTTTGTCCCACCCTCTTTCTGCCAGCAAGAAACCTGCCATTTTGTACAACTTGGAGTTCCTTGCTACTTGCTAGATGGGATGCTGCCTGATTCATAAATTGTTGAATAAAGCCAATTAGATCTTCAAATGTATTCAAATTTTGTTTTTTAACAGTATGGATGTATGTATGGATAGACAGGTATACACATACACATTACACATACGTAAATGTCCCCCGAATGGGATCGTACAATACTTATTTTGTCTTTTATTTCCCCACCCAGTGATACATTAAGAACATTACTCCAGGGCGCCTGGGTGGCTCAGTCGTTAAGCGTCTGCCTTCGGCTCAGGTCATGATCCCGGGGTCCTGGGATCGAGTCCCGCATCAGGCTCCCTGCTCTGCGGGAAGCCTGCTTCTCCCTCCCCCACTCCCCCTGCTTGTGTTTCCTCTCTCATTGTGTCTCTCTCTGTCAAATAAATAAATAAAATCTTAAAAAAAAAAAAAAAAAAAGAACATTACTCCATGTCATTGAATTGTATTTCTGAAGATGGTTATTAAGATCTGCTCTTAGAGTGAGAACTAAGTAGCACCACAGGAAAAGTGATGAAATTTAAAATAAGTCAGGCTCCAAAAGATGCCTCTCAGTCACAAGGGAATCTCAAAGACAGACAGCAACAACATTCTTTGAGGAAATCACAAAATGTTGAGAAAAGAAAAAGATGAGGTCACAGGAAGGACTGGGAGGAGATGTTTGTACAGGATGTAGAAAAGATACATTCACAGCCCTCTTCTAGCTGAGTTTATACCCCAGCTTTGTGAGCCGAGGAGCACAGCTCATCCCCCTAGTTCACTGCAGGATGTGTATTGAAAACCACTCCCTCAAAGGCAATTAAAGCTCCCAGTGACAAACCAGACCTGCCCTCTTCAACATTTCCCCAAGGGATCTGATATTACGGCCTTGCCAGCACACACAGCCTGTGTGTCAGTTAGGAAGAGGGCTCCCCCTCCTGCTGTCCTTTCTAGACACTGCAGCCCTAAACTAGGGCACAGGAATTGGGAGACTATCATTTGGTATCAGCTCATACTGCTCCCCCCAGCCCACCCTAGCTCATACTTCGATTCCTGGTCTGTTCCTCACACAATGGACTTGTCTGATATGATTTACTTAAACTTCTACAGAACATATGCAAAAATAATCTTAATCTCCACATCCCCACACCCCAAACCAGGCTAGGGACACACAAGCCATCTTACAGGGCTTTGCTCCATAATAATAAATTATTATTACTATAGCTATCATTTTTTAAGTGTTTAGCTCTGTACCAGACCCTATGCTAAGTGCCTTAGATGCATTATTTTATCCTTACAACAACTCAATGAAGAAGTAGGTTCAGGGGAGCCTGGGTGGCTCAGTCGTTAAACGTCTACCTTCAGCTTGGGTCATGATCCTGGGGTCCTGGGATCGAGCCCCGCATCGGGCTCCCCGGAGAGCCTGCTTCTCCCTCTCCCACTCCCCCTGCTTGTGTTCCCTCTCTTGCTGTCTCTCTCTGTCAAATAAATAAAAACTTAAAAAAAAAAAAGTAAGTTCAATTATTATTCCCATTTTACAGATGAGATTACTGAGACCGAAGAGAGTAACTTGACTCAGCTAATGCCACAGATAATGAGTGAGAAGGAATCAATTCTAGTTGGTCGGCTTCCCGCAAACATTTCCTGTGCACCTCCTGTATGAAAGGCAGTATACTAAACTCAAGAGAAAAAGGCATACAGCAGTCCTTTCTTTGAAATCCCACCATCCTTGAAAGAGTTTACAGTTTAGGAAGGAAAATGACAAGTACATAATATACCAATACAAGGCATAAGGTGCTAAGTTCATGTGAAAGGGTCAAAGTTCTCTTGTGATTAGAGATGCGAGGGCCTTTGAGGAGATGGAATGTGAAATGGGCTTTAATAAGGGTTTTCACAAAAGACGTTTGGAGGACAGCATTTAGGGGAAACGGCATGAGTAAAGAAAGGTATGGCAAACACAGGCAAGGAAGAGCAAATAGTTAAACTTCTAGAAGTAGAGCTTAGGGGAACTGTGACTGATAAAGCTGTAACATTACGTGACTTCAGAACCTAGCTACAGAGCTCGGATTGGTCGACGGAGTACCAGATGGGTTTTGAGTGAGGTAATGGTAAATTTGGGGCCACAACTTGAGAACATTTGTTGTCACTACCTGTGTTATAAACTGGCATAGGGAGAGATCAAAGTTAGAGACCAGTTGGGAAACTTATAATAGACCAAAGTTTCTTGGTCTCAGCACTAATGACATTCTGGGTCAGATAAATATCTGGTGGGGGAGAGTGTCCTTTGCACTGCAGGTGTTTAACAGTATGTCTGGCCTCTACCCACTGCATATTTTAGTATTCTGCCCCATTCCCAGTGTTTCCTGGGAGGCAAAATCACCCCAGTTGAGGACAACTGTATTAGACCATATTACAGTCAGAAATTTAAAAAGGTGAATGTGACCCGTGGACAGGGGTAAAACATAAAAGCTTTGGCAAGTGTTTGGATAGAAGTGTGACTGAAGAGGATGGAAGGATCAAACAGATGTAGTCTAACATACTCCTAATTGCTTGCAACACTGTAAACTTCAGAAGGGCAATTTGGTAAACCCTTTTGAAGGGAGTTTGGTAAAACCTATTAACAATCACAAAAGCTATCTTGCCCTTTGACCCAGCAATTCCATTCCTGAAAATTTATCTCAAATGATTCAAATGAAGACACAATCTTCATGTACAAAGCAACAATATTTACAGAGAATAGTGACCTTGCTGTTCTCAACAATTGCACCCTCATGCCTACCACATTTAATAGTGCCTGTTAAATGAGAGGCTCAGATTTAAGAGGTCAATTTAAGATTCAGAGAAAGTGTGATGGAAGATTCTGAGAGAAGTCGTAGCTAAGGAAACAAAACCCCGGATGGGGTGGAAAGGGCAGATATCAAGAACGCAAGTAGAAACGCTTATAACTTCTTATTCCCATATCATAGAGGGCAAGGACTCAGATTTTGTATATCCTTGCATTCTTTTTTTTTTTTTTAAGGTAGGCTCCACCCCCAACGTGGGGCTTGAACTCACAACTCAGACCAAGGATCACACGCTCTGCTCTACATTCTGAGCCAGCCAGGGGCTCCCCCCAACCCCAAAAGACTGAGATTTTTTGTATTGGTCAAAGGAAGGAAGGAAATTAGGGAGTCAATCAGTGACGTCATCTGCTGAGAAAGAAGACCCGGTGGACCCGAGGTTTGAACTTTGCCCGAGGAATCTCGATCTTTGCCCAAGAACATTCCTTGAAAATAGGAATTGTGAGCTTTTCCGTGCAAAGTTGGGGGAGAACACGCTGTTCAGAAATCAGGACGTCCTAAGGAACACCCCAATATACAGAGATTAAAGATGAAGAGTTAATTAAGTAGACAACTTTCTTTCTCCCGGAGTCCCCAGCAACTTGGTTTTTAAATTGCGTGGAACCCTTGCTAATTCGGCAGGGACACCGCTATTCTGTGAGAAGCTGGGTACTGCCAGCCGGGTGAGCGTGAGGCGCCGGGTGGAAGAATGGCAGGCGTGGCCAACCGGGAGGCGGCTGGAGGCCGCGCCCCCTTCCCAGAGTGCCTCGCTGCGGCTCCCCGCGAGAGCCCTTTTCTACCCAGCCCCGCCGGCCTCGGAAGGGGCTCCCGCTATGGACGGGCTGCGGACTAGCACGGGGCTGTTGAGGCGCGGGAGGTTGAGACGCCGGCGCCAGCCGCAGCCACACAGCGGGTCGGTCCTGGCCCTGCCCCTGAGGCCCAGGAAGATCCGAAGGCAGCTTAGGAGAAGCGTGGCGTCCCGCATGGCCGCACTGAGGGCCCAGACGCTGCCCAGCGAGGACTCGGAGGACTCGAGGGTGGAGTCGACGGTCGACGATCCGGGGGACCCGCTGCCTGGTGGGGCGGCGGCCATCCCCGATGCGGCCCGGCGGGAGCCGTATGGCCACCTGGGGCCTGCAGAGCTGCTGGAGGCCTCGCCCGCGGCCCGCTCCCTCCAGACACCCCGCTCCCTGGTGGAGGCGCAGACCCCGCCGGCCCGCCTGGTGGAGGCGCAGACTCCGCCGGCCCGCCTGGTGCCGGCTTCCGCGCCGCCCGCGCGCCTGGTGGAGGTGCCCGCCGCGCCGGCCCGCGTGGTAGAAACCTCGGCCCTGCTATGCAATGCCCAGCACTTGGCGGCCGCCCCTCTGTCCGTAGCCCCCGCCACGCTGTCGGGGCCGCAGGTGGACAGCACGGGCGGGGAGCTGGCCTGGGACTCCCCGCTGCAGCGCGTCCTGGCCGAGCTGAACCGCATCCCCAGCAGTCGGCGGCGGGCATCGCGCCTCTTCGAGTGGCTCATCTCGCCCATGCCGCCCGACCATTTCTACCGGCGCCTGTGGGAGCGGGAGGCGGTGCTGGTGCGGCGGCAGGACCACGCCTACTACCAGGGGCTTTTCTCCACCGCAGACCTGGACTCCATGCTGCGCCACGAGGAGGTGCAGTTCGGGCAGCACCTGGACGCCGCTCGCTACGTCAACGGGCGGCGCGAGACCCTGAACCCGCCCGGCCGCGCGCTGCCCGCCGCCGCCTGGTCCCTGTACCAGGCCGGCTGCTCCCTGCGCCTCCTCTGTCCGCAGGCTTTCTCGACCACCGTGTGGCAGTTTTTGGCTGTGCTCCAGGAGCAGTTTGGAAGCATGGCAGGCTCCAACATTTACCTCACGCCCCCCAACTCGCAGGGCTTTGCCCCCCACTACGACGACATCGAGGCTTTTGTGCTGCAGCTGGAAGGTAGGAAACTCTGGCGCGTGTACCGACCCCGGGTCCCGACGGAGGAGCTGGCCCTGACATCCAGTCCCAACTTCAGCCAGGACGACCTCGGTGAGCCGGTGCTGCAGACCGTGCTGGAACCCGGAGATTTGCTCTATTTTCCTCGGGGCTTCATTCACCAAGCCGAATGCCAGGATGGGGTGCACTCTCTGCACCTCACCTTGTCCACGTACCAGCGCAATACCTGGGGCGACTTCCTGGAGGCCGTACTGCCTCTGGCAGTGCAGGCTGCAATGGAAGAAAATGTGGAATTCCGAAGGGGTCTCCCCCGAGACTTCATGGATTACATGGGGGCCCAGCACTCGGATTCTAAGGATCCACGAAGAACGGCTTTTATGGAGAAGGTGCGAGTCCTGGTTGCCCGCTTGGGACACTTTGCTCCTGTCGATGCTGTGGCTGACCAGCGAGCCAAAGACTTCATCCACGACTCTCTGCCCCCTGTGCTGACTGATAGGGAGAGGGCACTAAGTGTTTATGGGCTCCCAATTCGCTGGGAGGCTGGCGAACCTGTGAACGTGGGGGCCCAGTTGACAACGGAAACAGAAGTGCACATGCTGCAGGATGGGATAGCTCGGCTGGTGGGTGAGGGAGGCCATTTGTTTCTCTATTATACAGTGGAGAACTCCCGTGTTTATCATCTGGAAGAGCCCAAGTGCTTGGAGATATACCCTCAGCAAGCTGATGCCATGGAACTCTTGCTGCGCTCCTACCCAGAGTTTGTGAGAGTAGGGGACCTGCCCTGTGACACTGTGGAGGACCAGCTTTCCTTGGCAACCATGTTATATGACAAGGGGCTGCTGCTCACCAAGATGCCTCTAACCTGAACTAGTTTCTTGTTGATTGCTGGAAGCAAGACAGTGGTGATTCTCTTAACTACCATTACCACCTTTTTGGCAGGGGGCTGGGGGATGGGTGGGGGGATTCATGTTCTTACCTTGAGAACCATTTACCTTTATGACTGCTTTAATGTCACAAATTTCAGATGGCTTTCTAGGAATCACCACTTCATCTAGGCACAAAAGCAAAAGCAGAAGTTGGAGGTGGAAAAAGGAGCTCTTTCTGCAGAAGTAACTTTGATCCCTGATTATTTCAGAGCACCAGCCTCATCATCACCCCCAGGCTTCAGTGTACTGTGTAGCACTTGCTGTGTCCTTCTGCTTGAGACATCAGATGTTTTTATTTGGGATTTGCATCCTTCATTGAGTTCTCTTTCCTCAGTTTGGGGGGAGGGTTGGGGTCAGTATCCTGTTTGTTACTGTGAGTTTGTATGTTAGAAAAGTTATTAAAGTGCCAAAGAATGTTTATCTTTTTTAAGGCTAGATTATTATGTGACGTGTTTGAAGGAATTGGGTGGGGGGGGGTAGGGAAAATCTGTAATGGCTGAGGTGAAAGGTAACTTGGGGTGGCTGTAGGATTGGGGCCAATTATATAACTTTGGGGGTAATTTATTTTAATCATGCTACTTGAACCCCAAACATCACAATCCTATTGGAAAAGTTAAGAGTGTATTATGTTTTTGTTCAGTGCTTGCTTGCATCAGTAGCTGGCATTGCTCCCAAAGGGCAGCATGTCACCTACTTGTGCCTCAGTCAATCAACTTGTAGCAAGCTGGCCATGAAGGAAAGGAAGGCTGGTGTTCAAGTTACTTTCCACTCTCATTTTTTTCTGGCAGTTGGAGGAATCTTCCCCAAACCTGGCAAGTGACTGTTCTCGTGGTTGGTGGAAGAGAGCCTGGTATACCAGAGAGAGCACGGGACTTGGAGCCAGAAGACCTGGGTTTGGGGTGGTGGCTGGTAGGCAGCTGACTGAATGAGCTGAGGCTGCTGCTACGCCTGGGCACACAGATTTTGTAAGTATATTTTGGTATAGCTTGATGTCTGCACTTCATTTAGGTTGTCTGGAACTTTAAGATCCTATCACCATAACTGACAGGTGCAGTTATATAAGGTTGAGAATTTTATGAAGTTTTTTTTAAGTTGGGAAAGCATGGATATACATAAAGTGATAGCTTTCTCTCCAACCCCACTTTCCAGAGGTAACTACTATTAAAAGTTAAACTTACAAGGCTTTGTTTGGATGCATAATCAAACATAACAGTAGTTTTTGTTTTGTTTTCCTAACCTCTCATTTTTTTACCTAACTTTCAAATCCGTTAAATTAGAACTACCTCATTCTTTTTTCTTTTTTTTAAGGGACAAAATAGCAAATTAAAAGCCAGGGAGCGGGCAGGAAAAAAATAAAAGGACTGAGAAGATGGTGGCCAAAAACGAAAGGTAGCAGCCTTTCCTGACTCATCCTACAGGGCTAGAAACTAAACTTCCCAAATGTCCAGATCCCAGAAGAGGCTTGTTAAAGGAGTCGAGGCATACGACTCACCCTTGGAAACCTACCCTGAAAAGTTTCTTGTAGAAAAGTATGGAGTTTCAGTGGTTTTTGCCCCTCCTTGGGTTGCAAGTAAATACGTTTTGTTTCTTCCTTCACTTTTCCTATGACCCTCTCCATCTTGAATATTTTCTCTGTCAGCAAGTCCTTTTGGCTTAGTATTTGAATCTAGATCAGAAGAAATGATGTTGAAAAAAACTATTAGGCTGCAAATCATCAAAAACCATTAATAAAGTAACTTACTGCATTGTGCTTATTGGTATTAGGTCGTACAATCCCTCGGCATTCTTCTGATGTTGGCTGGACATTTTTTACACCCATTAATGAAAAATCTACTTTAGCTTTTTGGGCATGATGAAAGGAACCTGCTAAGAAATGCTTGCTTTGTGTGAAGCTGGTTTTGTGAATTATATGAAGAAAGAATCTTATATTTTTAAAGTCTTTGTCCCTCTATTTCTTCATCTCATCTAACAGCTTTGAAAAATTAGAACCGCCTGTTCAGCTAGAGCATTCCTTTGGTAAAACCCCAGTTTAGGGATTAAGGAAAATTAAAAAGAAAAAAATCAAGGGGGCTAGCTCCAGTCACTCATTCCTTCTCTAGGTCTACTTATAAAAAAGAACAACTTGGGTTTAGTTGATGGTGGGGAGAAAATGGGAAGGGAAGGAAAAACAAGTATTTCAGAAATAATAACCCATTTTGAGGGTTACTTGATAGGGCTGACAGGATTATTGTTTTTACTTTGTCTTTACTAGGATTTTATAATGTGATTTTTGCATAAATGTTTTGTATCTTCAGAAAATATGGTACCTGTGTGGTTGTAGAAAGTATTTCTGTGATGGAGAAAAGGGTCTAAGGAACTCTTGAGAGTCCTGAATTTTCTCTTGAAAACATGGCTTGCACTTAACTTACCCTGTTCTTGATCTTCTGAAGCATTTCTTGGTTTCCTTTATTTTCTAAGTTGAGTATCTTCATTGCCTGATGAATTTCCCTGAAAGATAAAAGGAACTTCTTAGATCATTTTTTTTTTTTAATTTAGGAAGTTGGGGGTGGGAAGGGCAGAGGGGGAGAGAGAATTCTAAGCAGGCTCCACACCCTGAGCTGAAATCAAGAGTCAGATGCTTAACCAACTGAGCCACCCAGGTGTCCCAGATTGTTCTTACTCTTTTTTCTTTCCTTTTTTTAAAGATTTTATTTATTTTTGAGAGAGAGAGCTGGGGGGGGAGGGGGAAGGGCAGAGGGAGAAGCAGACTCCTTCCTCACTGAGCAGAGAGCCCGATGTGGGGCTCGATCCCAGTACCCTGGGATCGTGACCTGAGCCAAAGGCAGACACTTAACCGACTGAGCCACCCCGGCGCCCCAGGTTGTTCTTATTCTTAAAAAAAAAAGCATAAGGGTAGACAATAGAGGAGTAGGATCAATCAAGAATCCTAAATTCTAATCCCAATCCTAACTGCGGTTTTGCTAAGCTTTTCTGCAAAAATGGTATGATGCTTAGCTTATAAAGATGTTGTGTAGTTTTTAAGATGATATATTTGAAGATACTAATGGTACCATTTATTGAACACTTTCATGGTGTATACTAAACATGTCATCTCTTTAATCATCACCACAGACCCATAAGGCAGACAATTACCTGCATGTGATATCTGAAAAAATGAGCTCAGAAAGTTTAAGTAACTACCCATGTTCACATAGCTAGTGTATGCCTGAGCTGGGATTCAAACTCTGGTCTTTTTGGGGCGCCTGGGTGGCTCAGTCATTAAGCGTCTGCCTTTGGCTCAGGTCATGATCTCAGGGTCCTGGGATCGAGCCCCGCATCGGGCTCCCTGCTCAGCGGGAAGCCTGCTTCTCCCTCTCCCACTCCCCCTGCTTGTGTTCCCTCTCTTGCTGTGTCTCTCTGTTAAATAAATAAATAAATAAAATCTTTAAAAAAAAAAACAAAAAAAACTCTGGTCTTTTTGACTCTAAAGCCTGTCATCACAGTAGGCACTTGATAAATGTTAGCTGAATAAATGAATCATTTAAAACCACCTGGGATGGAGAACAGGTATGTGAACTACATAACCTGACTTTTCATTCAATTAGGCCAGTTTTTCTGTTACCCACTTAAGTAGGCAGGTGAATGGCACAGGTGAGCCTGTACTTACAACCATTAGGCATCCTGGAAAGGCAGGGATATATTCTGTTAAAAAGGATGGGAGAATTGGCGGTACAAGAGGTCGTGGCAGGATTCAGGTTTAGAGCTTACTTTAGAACAGCCTCATGGTTCTCTAGGAGCAGCACGTCTAGGAAGGTGTCCCTGACCCGGTCCCCTTGAAGATTGAGGGCTAGGATGCTACGGCAAGCTTCTAGTCGTACACCTGGTGACTCTTCATAATGGATGGCCCAGAGCAGGAGGTCTGTCAGCTGGGGACTCACTTGGCCAATCTGACCCAAAGCTGCAGAGATTAGAGGGCAGCATGTTCCACTGTCACTTAAGATGGAGTTGGCTGTATCCTAACATCCAGAAATGGCCTTATTAACAAATAACAGTAATGATATATAGACAGCTGCCTGCTAAATTAAGTATTGCAAACATTAAACTATTTTGTTAGTATCTTCTCTTTTGGATGACAATTAATTATCATTAGAATTTTAGGGATGGGTTAGAGTAGGACATCTCCAAAAGATTCCTGTGGGGATGAGGAGGAAGGATCCATCCCATCCTTGCCTATTAGGATGTGAGAATACACTACTTTACTTATTTATGTAGGGAATGAGATGTGGGACAGATAACCCAGAAGACCAGCAAGGTCTTGGCAAGATAGTCAAGGCAAGATAATGGGGAAAGGAGACACAATTACTTAACAGGTTTACCTAAAGCTACTTAACAGGTTTACCTAAAGCAGAGATGGTCAACGAGAGCAGGAATGCCAAAAATCCTTAAAAAGAAACTAGGAAAGTTTGAGGTCAGGGTTTTAAATCGGCAGCAGTCTTGAATCGTCTTTTACAGGGTCCTATAGTTGAGGCCTCCAGAGCAAGTGTATCCAATAGCGGATACCTACTTAGAACTTAGTACTAAATCTGTTGGCAGGGACTGTTTTTTTAGCCCTTTGCCATAACAGATTTGACATAAACCTAGATTCAGAATCCTTAACGAAAAATTAAAAAGAAGAAAATAACCTTCAATTTCTCAGGCAAGAACTTCTGAGAAGGTGTAACCATCTCTTCCCCTACATTCTACCCCCTTCCTAGGGAGAGTCTGGGGATTCATACCAGCATGTGAGAAGGTATTTGAGGTTGAGAAGCTGGGGCCTCTCCCATACTACCTTGAATGGCAAATGCCTTGATTTTCCAGTAAGGATCCCTCTGTATCAGATTCAAAAGGCATTCAAGGACCTGGGATGAATAAAAGGGCAGTGTTGAGTGGAGAGAATCAGAGCAAGAATGAACCAGAGACAGGGACCCCTCTCATCTCTAAAACGTGCTATCTATGGGCTTCTGTCAATTCTAGTGACAAATGAGCTGGAAGCTGAAGTACTAGCCTGCACACATAGTGTATTCGCTGAATTATCTCCTGTCTAGATTGATTTTCCTCAACCCACAGTTCTGTGGTCATACAGGCTTCTTTAGAACACCTCCAATCAGGTTTTCCCCTAATAACTAGGGATTATAACTCCATTCACTGAAGTTGATCCTAAAGCCCATAACTGAGAACAGTTAAGTCTTGTGCTCCCTGGGAGCTAAATGTGGTTCTAACTGACTCATTGATGTGGCCAGTCTACCCCCTCACCTTCCTGGTTCTAATCTTTCATTCTGTGCGTCCACAGAATGGTGAGTGTAGTATGCACAAGGGAAGCTCAGGGTAATGCCCTCTTCAGGTTAATTAGGTAAGATGGGAAAGTGTTTCTTTGACTCACCATCTGATTGCGGATCTGCAGGGCGCCTGCTGCCAAACAGGCTGCCCGCCGAACTGCCATGAAATCATCAGAGAAGCAGCTCAGGAAGCTTGGGAGAAGCCTGACAGTCAGGACCTTGAGCCCACCAATCAGGGAGAGAGCTTCCACACGCTCCTGGAAATTTCCTTGACTCAGCTTGACTCTGGAAGGCACAAGTGCTTTTATTTTCCCACCTTAAACTTTGGCATTCCCACCACTAATGCCCTCAAAATAAAATCCGATGTCTGTAGGCTCTCCATTATCCATTCCCACCCTTTCCTAGTCAGCCTTATGCCCATGAGGTTAAGTTTCACTGGGGACAGACCTCAACTGTCTTACTTATTTCAACCCCTATTACTAGCATATGCTGGGCACAAAACGATGTTGAATGGTTCCATAAAGGAAACTTTCACGTACCTCTTGCTACAGTCAAGTTCTCTTCACTGTCCTCACATGTGCCACCCTCATTTTTGTATTTATATTCGGCTCCCAGCCTGGAATGTCTTTCCTTCTCTCTGCCTATGTAGTCTAATCCATCCTCCATGAAAGTTGACCTTACAAAGCATTTGTGTATCTTGCCTATATAATCAGAATCATGTCGTACTTTCGAACTCTGAAACATCCAAAACAGTATCTAACACCTAATGGGCACTCTGATTCTTTCCTTAGCCACATTGTTAGTGTCTATAAGGGCTGGTAATGTTTTATTTTTAAAATAGTCCTGCAGTGGGACCCCGTACAATGCTGAGCATACGAAGCAGCTCAACAGATGCTGGCTGGCTGGATCCCAGGCTTCCTGAACACTTAAGAGAAAAGTCTCACTGAGTTCATGTTAACTAGGTTTTACCTGATGGTATTGTACACCTCCTTCCCAAAGCTCATTCGCCCCAGAGCTTGGGCAGCTGCATGTCTTACTTTCTTATTCCAGTCACTCAGCATCATCTGGATCAACTTATGTTTCATATCCTATAAATAGGAGTAATAATTAGCTGCCATTTATTGAATGTCAGTTTTGTGCTTGGTACTGTGCGGTGTTTTTACCCATCACTTAATCCTCCCAAACAATCCAGTGAAACAGATTACCATTTACAGATGACAAAATGGAGGCTTAGGTTTACTTGCCCAAGATTAACCTGTTGGATGCTAGAGTCAGGACTCAAGACCTAGTCTGTTTTATAAGCTTATGCTTTAAACTGCTATACTATGGGGGCGCCTGGGTGGCTCAGTCGGTTAATCGGCTGCCTTCGGCTCAGGTCATGATCCCGGGGTCCTGGGATCGAGCCCCACATCCGGCTCCCTGCTCTGCAGGGAGCCTGCTTCTCCCTCTCCCTCTGCCTGCCTCTCTGCCTACTTGTGCTCTCTATTTCTCTGTCAAATAAATAAATAAATCTTTAAAAAAAACAAAAACAAACAAAAAACTGCTGTACTATGTGAGGACCAACGTTACCTGTACTTGAGGGACTTAACATTTGATGGTTATACACTAATAAGGTGACACTCATTCCAGTTTGCCTGGAACTTTTCTGGGATTAGTACTAAAACTCCTATGTCCTGGACAAACCAGGACAGTTGGCCACCCTATATATTAGTACTTCATTCAGAAGGGAAGAGACCAAGATTACTACAGTTGTAGTTCATCACTGTTTTAATGTGCTCAAGCTATTCTCCCTGCCTGAAACATCTCTTTTCCACCTCTATGTGGTGGAATGTTTCCCCACTCTTTTAGGATTTCTCTCAGAAAGCATCTCTGTGAACTCTCCTCTGCCCTCTATAAGCATAGGAAATTCCCATAATGCTTTACAGCTGCCTCTGTTACAGCTATTTATAACATTTACCAAGAAAAGACAATATTTTTGCATCCCTAATGCTGGCATAGTGCCGAGCATGTAGGATGTGGTCAGACACTGCTTACTGAATGAGTGAAGGACTGATGGACATGGTGCCTTTCATTCCAGCAACCTGACGTGAAGTTCTCATCTTTGCCAGGTCAGTCCCCTGTCTGCTCTGCATGTCTTTTTATTTTCACTTGGCAATCCTGAGTGACAAGTGCTAAGGAGGTGAATGTGCAAATGAATAAGATGTTGTTAAAATGCAGATTCTGACTGAGTGAGCCTGAGGTGAGATTCTGCCCTTCTCACAAGCTACCAGGTGAAGACTGCTGCTGGTGAGGACTTTAGAGGAGGGGTCCCTGGCAACTGGGGCAGAATTAACTCAATTAACTCAAGACTAAAACATCTTCAGATGATTATACTGAACGACCAGATTTCGTGCTTTCCGCTCAAAATGTGAGGGTCCAAGGGTGGAGGGTGTTAACTTCTCATGAGAATGGCGGTGTTCTGGGCCATTTTGGAGGTACTTAGTGTTATAAGGAGAAGATATAGTGGCACATAGGAAGAAGGGGAAGCCCCCATTTGGACAGCTGAAGATGATTTAAAAATAATGGCAAGAAGCAGGTCAAGTGAAAGCTCAAATGATGGTCAGGGTTTCCTCCACCTGGAAGTCCCTCTTCTGTTCTGTCCAAGTCTTGCCCAGCTGTTCCACACTCCTTCCCAGAACTCTGATAGGTTCAGCCTACAGTAATGTCTCTCTCTGAAAAGTTATAAGAGCGTACTGTACATTTATCACTTGTCCTCAAATCATTTATGTACGTTAGTATTGTTATTCCAACTATAATGTCAGTCTTTTTGAAGTAGGGACTGTGTTTTATACCTTCTCTATGTGCTGAACACTCAGAGCCAACATAGACACTAAGTATGGTTGGGTTGTTGGGTAGTTTAAGTCAGTGCTTCTCAAACTATCTGGTGAAGGACCAGCTTTGGCGGGGGTTGGGGGGGTGGTGAGGAATGTTATTGGCTGGTACTTATATAGTACATTCATGTTAAGGCAATGTCAAAGTACTATAAAAGTTTCTAAATTCTCCTAGGGTTTGTTTTGTTTTTGTTTTTGTTTTTTGCTTATTTCATTGTGAGTGGGTTACAACTGGTGAACTGCCACCATGCTAAGAAGCCAGGTGCCTTGAGTCAGAAAGACATGTTGGCATGTGAAGATAATTCTGGGTTAGGACTAAGGTAGCAAGGTAGAGACAAAGATCTGCTCAGTAAGAATGGGATATTAAATAGCAAAAAGTGGAAGGGCTTCCCAACCTCCTTTTGCTTAGACTTTCTGTCCTGGAAACACAGAAGGCTTACCAAACTGACATTCCCGCCGACCTGAGAGAGAACCCGGCAGGCTATGATCCGGTCCTTCCACTGGTAGCTGTTCAGCTCCACAGCAAGCATGGTGTGTATCAGGGTCTGAGGAATGGAAGACTTAGGTGGATATTCTGGATAACTTTCAGAGATGCTGGAGCCTGGAAGAAGTGTTAGAGCCTAACACGGCATTCAGCGTAATGAACGTCACAAGTACATGAGGTGCCCATCCCTGGCCAAGGAAAGAGTGGGTTTACAAGATATGGGGCACTCTTCGATCTGAGCCAACTGACTTTGGAATCCTAAATCAGTGAACAAATACACATTTAGTAACCTGAACAGAAAATTCCCGGGGCCTTCTCTTTAACTATCTTTACTCCTAAGATGATTTGTATATGCCTCAATCTTTGTGAGTTTCACATTTCTACTGAGAGTAAACACACTTGTAGGTCTCTACAGTTTTCAATGGTAACTTTTGGCAGAAGCAAATTCTACATATCACAACTCTTCTTGCCTACACAGAAACCATCTGCAGCCTACTTTTCTCACCTTTGTCTCAGGTGGCTGGTGTCCCTTTTACCTGTACACAACCTCTCTACCCCAGGTCACCCACACATTTAGTCCAGTCTTTTAACTATACTTATAATCTTACTCAGCCACCTGCATTTTCGATTCCTTACATGAACTGACCTCAGACTCAAATGTTCCCCATAACTTGGTTTCTTTCTCTGACCCTGTAATGAACACATACTGTCTTCTCACTGAGATGGCTCAGGAGCATACAAGACTGGTACTCAGTGTCGTCATTCTTCTTACTGAACAGCTGCTGGAGGATCCTCTTAATCACGGGGTATGTGGCAGCACCTTCCAGAGCCAAGCACTGAGCTGCAGCCCAGCTGTCCACGCTATTACCTATCGGGTGGGGTGAAAAAAATAGCTATCTGTTCTCCCCGCAGAGAGAACAGCCTCAGGGTTGGTACCCAAGGCTGTTACCTGCCTGGTATCTTATTCCCCTGTGCCCCACTCAGTATAGAAGTCAAAGCCTGTATTTAAATGGATCATATCAAGGTTTTAAATATAGACTGAAAATCTTAACCTGAGAAGTCAAATCCTAAAAGGTTCTTTTTTTTTTTTTTTTAAAGATTTTATTTATTTATTTGACAGAGAGAGACACAGCAAGAGAGGGAACACAAGCAGGGGGAGTGGGAGAGGGAGAAGCAGGCTTCCCGCCAAGCAGGGAGCCCGATGTGGGGCTTGATCCTAGGACCCTGGGACCATGACCTGAGCCACCCAGGCGCCCCAAATCCTAAAAGGCTCTTGCTGGTTAACAGCAGTAGGCCCTTATGTCCTGGGTGAGAGATAGAGTTGTTCCTTCCCTTACAGACTGGGAAGCCTGGAGTGGAGACTCCCTCTCTCTCTCTTTTTTTTTTTTTTTTTTTTAAGATTTTATTTATTTGATGGCGCCTGGGTGGCTCAGATGGTTAAGCGTCTGCCTTCGGCTCAGGTCATGATCCCAGGGTCCTGGGATCGAGTCCCGCATCGGGCTCCCTGCTAGGCGGGGAGCCTGCTTCTCTCCCTCTGCCTCTGCCTCTCTCTCTCTCTCTCTGACTTTCATGAATAAAAAAAAAAAAAAAAAGATTTTATTTGAGAGAGAGAAGTCAAGAGAGAGTGCAAGCAGTGGGGAGGGGCAGAGGGAGAAGCAGACTCTCCCTGAGCAGGTAGCCCAATGTAGAGTTTGATTCAGGACCTGATCTCAGGACCCTGGGATCATGACCTAAGCTGAAGGCAGACGCTTAACTGACTGAGCCACCCAGGTGCCCCTGGAGTGGAGACTTTCTTAAGACAAATGGATTAAGTTGTTGAGGGTCTATATGCAGAAGGTCAAACCAGTCAGCCAGCTGTCCTTGTCTGCCCATCTCCCCAGTGCCCCCAGGACAGGAAGGAACAGGCACTCTTTCAGAGAGCCGTCAGGCACATTGGGCACCTGACAGCTGTCTTGCTTGTATTACTCCAACAGTGTGTGTGGATGATACCGGTGAGTTAATGTGCAAAGATGGAAGCACAATGTGTTCAAGTGGTGATTTAAGTTTCAGAAAGTATTCTTTAATATTGTTATGTCATCTTTTTAAATTAAAAGTAAATCTGTGCATGGGGCACCTGGCTGGCTCAGTGAGAAGAGCATGATCTCGGGGTTGTGATTCTGAGCCCCATGCTGGGTGTAGAGATTACATACATACATATATAAGTAAACAAACTTTTTTTTTTTTAAAGTAAATTTGTGAGACATCTGGGTGGCTCAGCTGGTCAGGCATCCAACTCTTGATTTCTGCTCAGGTCATGATCTCAGGGTTGTGAGATCAAGCCCCACGTCGGGCTCGGCTCTGGGTGTGGAGTGTGTGTAAGATTCTCCCTCTCCCCCCGTCCACTGCCCCCTCCCCCACCTCGCTTTCACATGCTCGCTCGCTCTCTCAAATGAATTTGTGTGAACGGGGGGCATGGTGTCTAGGCAGATGCATCTGTGAAACACTTAGCCACCCAAGTACCACTAGGTGGAAGTGCACCTATTTTATAAAAGTGCCTAGGAACCACTATCTCTGGGTGTTCATGAATGTAAACCCAAATCCCCCAATACAGTAGACCTCACAAATATGATATTGGAGAAGAAAGGATTAGGAAAAGCTAATGGTGAGGTATCCTGTCTCTACCGCATATTCCCAGGTCACAAGTGACGGGGAGTTACGCACCCTTCAAAAGGACACTGTGCATGATGTCCCGGGCGAGGGGATTATGCGACTGTATGACGTACTGGCATAGTGCTGCTGCGATCCGCACATTGGCACTTTTGTCACAAAGAGCAGCCTCCAGAGCGGGCTGTAGAACCTCTGGCAAGTCCTGGACAGATGGGGCTTTCCCAGTCTCCTTGTCTGTGATCAAAAGAGAACCAGGTAAGAGGGTGCTAGCCCCTTTGATTTCCACCAACAGTTTCTTTCCCATAGCCACAGAGTGGTTGACCTCAGTCTCAGTTGCTGGTGCTTACTGCTAGTTAATAGAATTAGAGTTTAGCTGAGCCCCTGCAATGGGCAGGCTTCTATGGCTCACTTCTGTGCTGGGTATGCCTGTTCCCAATCCTTGATCACCCGGCCTCTAAAGAGCTGGATTCAAGCCACAGAAGGTTTCCAGCTAGACTATGGCGACCTTCACCATTAGTTTTACTGATGAAAATCAATGTCTTTATCATATGTATTTTTGTATTTTTTTTTTAAAGATTTTATATATTTGACAGAGAGAAAGAGCACAGGCAGGGGGAGCAGCAGGGGCAGAGGGAGAGGGAGAAGCAGGCTTCCCGCTCAGCAGGGAGCCCACTGCGGGGTTCGATCCCAGGAGCCCAGGATCATGACCCGAACCGAAGGCAGACACTTAACCAAGTGAGCCACACAGGCACCCCTATATTTTTGTATTTTTAATAATAATAGCAATTATACTTAGAAGGTGCTTTGCCGTTTATAGTGTTTTTGTAGTCATCTCATTCAGTGTGGCAGCCCTCACGGAAGTAGGCAAGGCAGGTATTAACTGCAGAGCTCACCTGAAATATGTCATTTCAGGAGTCTTTTTAGATCGGAGCAGTCAGACTCACAAGCCTCACAGACCACACAAAGCACCAGTCTTCGAAGGATCTAGGATGGGAGCACGGTTTGCCGACAGGGCAGCACCAGGCATTCCTTCTGGCCAGAGTTCTCCAGGCACTTCGGACAGCATCCACAGAGTCTTCTGGGGACATGTGCTATGTTCCACAGGAGTGAGTATGTCTTATAACAAGTCCATAGATCTAGTCCCAGGCCCACAAAGGGCCTGCCTATTAGAAGTCACGGCACTCGTGGAAGCCCAAGGGATAGCACCTCCTTAAGGCATTTCTATCTCACTTGCAGTTTTCCCAGTCCAGATGTGATTTATCAGAGTTCATGTTTACCATAAGTAATGTTGCCTATAAAGATCAGGGCAACAGGTAGGCATTTTAACTAAAGCCCAGATCCTCAAGTAGAAGGGGAAAAGGCCTGTTAAAAAGGGCCTTCTGTCCACAATTATCCTCATTTTAGAGATAAGGAATTTGAAGCTCAGATAGGCTAACTGACTTCCCAGGAAATGGCAGAGCTGGATCTGTGACTAAGATTTTAGGATTTCTAATCTGTCTGTCTTATTATCACTGCAGGCTGCTATGCCATTTGTTAAGAATAGGCTAGATGGGGGGCGCCTGGATGGCTCAGTCATTGAGCGTCTGCCTTCAGCTCAGGTCATGATCCCAGGGTCCTGGGATTGAGCCCTGCATCAGGCTCCTGCTCAGCGGAAAGCCTGCTTCTTCCTCTCCCACCCACCCTGCTTGTGTTCCCTCTCTCGCTGTGTCTCTCTCTGTCAAATAAATAAATAAAATCTTAAAAAAAAAAAAAAAAGGAATAGGCTAGATGGGAATAGGTATATTTTGCGGGAATATGTAGAAGTCAAATGAGAATTTGAAGAAAGTAATGAGTAAGATAGTTTTCTTTGGGAAGGTATGGGGAAGAAACAAGACAAAGACAGGTTAAAATCTAGATACCTAGGACATGTGAAAGGGATCACATGAAGGCATAATTCTGGGGGCAGACAAAAGTGTTCTTTGTGGAAGATTTGGGGATAAGATTATAATATCTGTGGCTGCCTATTGAAGGTTTTCTCTGTGCCAGGCACTGCAAATATATCATCCATTTAATACCCAAGGAAACAAGCAGTTATAATTAAAAAAAAAGTATATGTGTGTGGGGGGCTACCTGCCTGGCTCAATTGGAAGAGCATGTAACTCTTGATTTCGGGGTCGTGAGTTCAAGCACCATGTTGGACGTAGAGCTTATGTAAAAAAAAAAAAAAAAAAAGTATATGTGTGGAAGCATATAGTAGGGACAATGACCCAAGTCTGGGTGGTAGGGCAGGGAAAACTCAGAGGAGGTGATAGCTGAAAATTAAAGGACAAATATAGACGTTAATCAGGTAAAGAGAAATGAAGAGTTTTTTGGCAGATGGGGCAGCAAATTCGAAAACTTGTAGCAAAAATGCCCATATCTAAAACTCAGCTAGGAAATATGTGAAACTTTAAAAACATGACACTTTTGTAGAAGTAAAATTAGTCCCCGCCATTAAGGAGTTCCTTGTCTGGTAGGAATGGCAGAAAAGTGAATGGACAGTTACGACAGAGTGATACATATTAGGACAGAATATTATTAGGATGCTACCAGCAGCAGAGAGGAAGAAGCATTAGCGCAGGCTTCACATAAAAGGTATCTGAGGGCATCTGAGAAATAAGTAAGCCAGTTGGTTTTGTGTCCTTCCAATAGCACTTGATAGTTTCTATCATTTGGGTCCTGTGTCTTGTTAAACTGGCTCCTCAGATTACAATTCTGGCTGTTGTAGATGGGAAATTTTCCTTTTTAACTACTTATTGCTAGTAAAGCAAAAAGCTATTGACATTTCTTTTCCAAAAGATTTAAGACCATCGGAAAGAATGGCTCAGTCCTTAATTCATTTTATAAAGCTAGCAAAAACTAAAACTTAGCAAAAATAAACTACTCATTTCACTTATAAATGTAGTAAAACATTCTAAAATATCAACAAATCAAACCCAGTGGAGTAAAAAAAGAATAATATATCTTGGATCTGTTAGATTCTAAGAATTTAACAACAGAATTCATCATATCCACAAATTAAAGGAGAGAAAATAGAAAATGGGTAGTAAAATTCAACACTCATTTTTATAATAAATAGAAAAGCCTACATGTATGTTGGCATATTATTTCCAAAAGCATCGAGAAAGACGTGAAATGCCAAACTGAACATTGGTTACCCTGGGGAGTGGCATGGGGTGGGACTGGGACTGGAAATTTGGGGGGAAGGGAATGACCTCTTATATTTCTCTGTTGACTGATGAATACACAAAGAGGGAAGCAGAATCAGTAGAATCTGTTGGTCGTTTGGTTATGGGAAGAGGAAGGGTTTGTCCAGGATGACTCCCAGGGCCCTGGCTCAGAAACTAGATGGATTGTGGTGCTGCTGATTGAGGTTTGGAACTTGGGGAGGGGTCCATGGTGAGGGTAATTAGTTCAGTTTGGGTTTCAGATGTGCTGTCAAAAGAAGGGCTAAAATAGAGTTAGGAGGCACCTGGGTGGCTTGGTCGTTAAGTGTCTGCCTTCAGCTCAGGTCATGATCCCAGAGTCCTGGGATTAAGCCCCGCATCAGGCTCCCTGCTCAGCGGGAAGCCTGCTTCTCCCTCTCCCACTCCTCCTGCTTGTGTTCCCTCTCTCACTGTGTCTCTCTCTGTCAAATAAATAAATAAAATCTTTTAAATAAATAAAATAGAGTTAGGAAGGGAAAGTGTGTGTATATACATATATAATGTATATGTATATACACACAAACTATGTATAATTTTGGGCTATTACAAATGGGATCTCTCAGGGTGGAACAATGTGAACTTCCTTGAAGCTGCTGAGCAAACAAAATGTGATGAAATGTAGTGCCAAAAGCACTGGACCAGAAGTCAGGAATTTTATTTCTTGCTGTTAAGCTGTGTATATTCAGGCCAGTCTCTGGGCCTTGGTTTCGTTTGTAAAATGATCTCAGATAAGCTCGAAGGTCCACACCAGTTATCACTGTCTATGGCTGTGTGAGTTGCTTATATTCTCAAGTAGTTAAGTTCTGGCTCTCACCTGAGTCCCCCTGGCTGGTGGCAATCCGGGGCCGTTCCAAAGCAGCTGTGGCACATGTAATGATGGCTTGGATCCGAATGTCATCATGCACATCCACCAAGCCCTGCAGCAGGCCCTCTATTGTCTCATGGTGCCACTCAATGACTATGCCGCAGGGAGGGAAATGAAAAGAAAACCATCTGGTGAGGGTTAGATAGAAAGGCTCTCTGCTAGTGACAACCTGGTGACGTAACCAGATTTGTATGTTTTCACAAGAGAGGGATGGCTTTTCATAGATTGAGAAACACGAGTCCAAGGTAAGAACCTCCTCCCTCTCATGTTTACTGGTATCTCTGGACCCACCCCTGCCCCTTCACTCACTCAGAGCCCAGGCAGTCTTCCATTCCTGTAGCATCCTCTGCAGGACCACCAGTTCCCAAGCCACATCCTCCTTTGGTGATTCCTTCTGCTTCTTCTGTCTCCTGGTCTTAATGGCAACATCCTCCTCACCCACCTGGAGCAGCAGATTTCTGACTGGAGTGGGCAAAGCCGTCCAGCGCGGAGCTCCTTTCATAGGCCTGCAGGCTATGCAGTGTGAGATAGGCTTACCCCCCTGCCCTAGGCCCTGGGTTCCCAGCTACCATTACATCCTGCTCCTGACCAACACCAAGGCAAAACAAAACTCTTGAGAACAAACTTTCCCATGGTTATACAGGGAACTAAAGTACAACCCATAGGGAGTTAGGAAAAGTCCTGATGACAGACATGATAAAGCCATGATGGGGGAGACTGAGATATATATAAGCCTTTTTATACATTTAATATAATATATATATGATGTGTATATATATATATATAATCTGTATACATAATATAACAATATAATAAAATTTGTTTATATGTAATAAGGTTTTGCTCAAAATTCAGTATCTGATATATTGCAATTTAGAGTGTAATTGTCCATTCCTAGTTTATTAGGTTTTCTTTCTTTTTTTTTTTTTAAAGATTTTATTTATTTATTTAACAGAGATACAGTGAGAGAGGGAACACAAGCAGGGGGAGTGGGACAGGGAGAAGCAGGCTTCCCGAGGAGCAGGGAGCCCGATGTGGGGCTTGATCCCAGCACTCTGGGATCATGACCTGAGCCGAAGGCAGACACCCAATGATGAGCCACCCAGGCGCCCCTTCTTTTTTTTTAAGTTTGTTTATTTATTGGGGTGTCAGTTAAGCGTCTGACTCTTGATTTTGGCTCAGGTCATGATCTCAGTGTCCTGGGGTCGAGCCCCTTGTGGGGCCCCGCGCTCAGCAGGGAGTCGCTTGAGGATTCTCTCTCTCTCTCTGCCCCTACCCCTGCTTGGGCACGCATGCATGCTCTCTCTCTCTCTCTCAGATCTTTTTTTTTTTTTTTTTTTTTATTTTATTTTTTTTTTTTAAAGATTTTATTTATTTATTTGAGACAGAGAGAATGAGAGACAGAGAGCACGAGAGGGAGGAGGGTCGGAGGGAGAAGCAGACTCCCCGCCGAGCAGGGAGCCCGATGTGGGACTCGATCCCGGGACTCCAGGATCATGACCTGAGCCGAAGGCAGTTGCTTAACCAACTGAGCCACCCCCGGGCCCCCCTTTTTTTTTTTTTTTTTTTTAGTTTATTTGTAAGTGATCTCTACAGCCAACACGGGGTTTGAACTCATGACACCAAGATCAAGAGTCGCATGTTCTGACTGAGCCAGCCAGGTGCTGACTTTTTTTATGTTTCTTTTTAATGTTTTTAATTTGGGAAGAGGAATGCTGCTACAACCTGCTAAGTTTGAAAGATTTTAGCATCTCTGAGTTTTTCCTCATTATGACAACAGCTGGAAATTTGAGGACAGAACGTATTATAAAAATACAATTATAGTTGTTACGTTTTCTAGACTTCGTGATCTCCCTGGTGTCAGATTCACAAAGCCTTTTCCTAAGAAGAGCAGTTGTGTGGAGAACGCAAAAAATATAAAAACATTTCCAGATTACTAAGTTCATGATCTGTGGCATTGCTTATCAGCCTCATGCTCTAATCTGTCACTACCAAAGGTTTGTGTCTCTTCCAAGATTTCATTCTAACTAACATGTTTAGATTTATTCTAAATCCGTTCTTTCCTTTGAACAAGAAAGGCAATGCCATTTCTTTCTTCTAATGTAAAAAGAGTCTTTGAGACCCCAAGGCAGTTTAGCTCAGATGCTATACAGAGCATACCCTCCAATGGTTCTCCCCCAGCTTGGTCATGCTGGGGGAACTCCATCACCCTGTTGAGGGCTGGCTTCCTTTGCAGTATAGGGTATGCAGCCAGAGAGATAGAACCACCTCCAGACAGGTCAGCTCCCAGTGAGTCGATACTATGATAACTCCCCCATTTCTCTCCTCTCAGCCTGCTTGAAATCCCTCCCACGGAAGTGAGTAGTGGCCGGATTAGTCTAGTCCCTTTCCTCCTATATCCCCCTGCTCAGGGAGTTAAAAAGGATGTGAGAAAGCCTTGAATCCCTGGTATTTAACCTGTGTGGGAATAAACATGCACAACTGCCAATATTAATTTTACTTCCAGTCCTTTGAGTTCTAGGCAGGTATAAATACATCCACTAGCCACATTCCACATCAAAAGTCCCCTGACACGAGCACACAGACAACCCTTTGGCTTTCTATGGGATAAAAGGTGCAGTATACTTTGTTGGCAGAAACAAATGGTGCCTTTCACTTTGTACCATAAGACCTGTGCTTACTATAGAAGAACTGTAATGATCTGGGTATACTAGAGAGTTTTATATTACAACTTGGGGGAAATTAAGGCTATTGTATCTTGAGAATGTTCATCATTTTAAAGAAATCATCATCTAAGGTTTTCAATTCAATCAAAATGGAGAGTAAAAAAAATCTACCCACGCCTCCTAACTCCAGGAATTTTTTTTTTTCTTTTTTAGGTTCTTTCATTACCTAGTATTTCCTGAATGAGACGATGAATGAAATAGTTATAAGAAGGTGTGTCTATGTTACTCTTCTGACTTTACTTCTCCCAGATCAATTTCAAATATTTTTTTAAAGATTATTTGAGAGAGACAAAGAGCATGAGCAGGGGGGAGGAGCAGGAGAGGGAAAAGCAGACTCCCCACTGAGCAGGGAGCCCGACAGGGGGCTCGGTCCTAGGACCCCGAGATCAGACCTGAGTTGAAGTGAGGCACTCAACTGACTGAGCCACCCAGGTGCCCCTATTTATTAATTTTTTTAAGTAGGCTCCACACCCAACATGGGGCTTGAACTCCCGACCCTGAGATTAAGAATCGCATACTCCCACCAACTGAGCCAGCCAGGCCCCCCTCAATTTCAAATACTATTTTTAAAAAGAAGTTTGGGAAAGATTCTACAGCTTCTTTGTTCATTAGATGTTCTATGTTCTGGGGAAAAGAGGGCAGACATCTAGCACAGTCGGGGAAAAGTGTCTGTGAAGCCAGTGAGACAGGTGGTGAGACATCTGAATCCAGCAGGGGGATTTGTTTTTTATAAGAGCTGTGAGGCAGAATTCACATACTATAAAATTCATCCTTTTAAAATGTACCCAATTCAGTGGTTTTTAGTATATTCAGAGTTGTACAACTATCACAATGTCTAATTTTAGGATTTTTTTTTTTTTAAGATTTTATTTTTTTTATTTATTCATGAGAGACAGAGAGAGAGACAGGGGCAGAGGGAGAAGCAGGCTCCCCGTGGAGCAGGGAGCCCGATGCGGGACTCGATCCCAGGACCCTGGGATCATGACCTGAGCCGAAGGCAGACGCTTAACCGACTGAGCCACCCAGGCGTCCCTAGGATATTTTTATCACCCCAAAAAGAAACCCTGTGCCGATTCCTCCCTTCCCCTAGCAACTGCTGGTCAACTGTCTGTCTTTGTGGTTTTGCCTATTCTCAGAGGGGAGGGCGTACACAATACAGTTGCCTTGTGGGGAAAGTAGTATACTAATAATAATTCCTTGAGTTTGAGCACTTAATAGTTTATAAAATGCATTCACAAAGTCACCTAAGTATCAATAAATATCACAAAATGAGTAAGTATTTCCAAAGTGCCTTCCTGTAGGAATGATTAGTGTCTCAGCTCTAATGAAGCCGGTGAAGCCTTAGAAGGGGACTTGCCTAGACCCAATCCTAGGCTTTGCTGGGGTGCTTTCTCCGCTAGTACCATTAGTTTCTGCACACAAGGGGGCTCACCAGAACAGTGGCCCTGCAAAGAAAAGTCAGGGGACATGGAAGCATAGTCTCTTGGAGGATGGGCACTTTTTGTTTCATAAGCTCATTTCTTGGCCAACTCCCTTCCTCTCTCTCTCACAGAATTAAGAAAGACATGCTTATGAAACAGAAATATAGAACAGAGGATGACCCTAGTACCTGAGACAGATATGGGCCTGAGAATGGAATGGGAAGGTAGAACCAGCCCAAAGGGACAAGGTAGAGTGCTGGATCGAGGGTTTGATGTAACTTCCTCTGGAAGCATGGGAAGAAGATGGGTCCTGCCTCATTGGTAATTCCCGGCCCTAAATCTCTTGGTTACACCTAAGTTTGATCTGATTTCAACTGAATGGATGTTCCACAAAGGCTCTTTCTAGTTACAGTTAGTGTTTTATAATTTTATGAGATGATTTTTAGTTAGTAGGAAGGGACTCCCCTACATACTGGTGATGCCCAGCCTATAAAACAGGGTCCTTAAAGAAACAGCCCCATTTCTGGGGCACCTGGGCGGCTCAGTCAGTTAAGTGTCTGACTCTTGATTTCCGCTCAGATCATGATCTTAGGGTCATGAGATTGAGCCCTGCTTGGGGCTCTGTGCTCAGCAGGGAGTCTGCTTGAGATCCTCTCCCTCTGCCCCTTCCCCTGGCTTGTGCACACGCTCATGCGTGTGCTCTCTCTCTCTCAAATAAATCTTAAAAAAAAAATAGCGCACTTCCATCATCACCCCTATTACCCACTTCCTGCTTACGTGCTTCAGGAACTGGCTGGGAAGTCCACCTTTCTGGGGTTTCGGGGAAGACTTTAGACAGCTGCTTCTTGTAGCAGTTGAGGTTTTCCAAGAAAATGTGGTCTGTCTTCGCACCAATCTGGTGTATGATCTGGACTTGATCTGTGAACACATAAAAGAAATAAGGAGTCCCTAGTACCACCCTCCTTCCTCTCTTGCTGGGTTTTCAGTCACCAGGATCACACCCAATTTCCTTCTGCGTTACTCTTCAGCCCCAAAGACTCATGATTACCATGATGTGGGGGCATCCTTTGAAGGTGACTGTTGCTTGGAAATAGGAGCTAGTAGTCTCATAGAGGCTTGGAAGCCAAGGAGGAACCTACCTTAACTTACAGGCATTGTCCCCTATGAAAAGCTAAGTCCCAATAAAGGAGTATCTAATTCATTTCTTATCAGTCATAAATAACTTCATCTGAATAATTCCGTTAAAACACTTTAAGAAGACTTTCAGTTGACAGTTTAGGAACAAGATGGGGGCAAGGAAGAATAAACAGCTTGGAACATACAGACCTAGATCATGTATCTTGGAAGCCCAGGCATTGAAAGGATAGCAAGATGGAAGGGGAAGGTAATGGACATTATTGAGCATTGAGCAAGAAGCATTATAAATGCTTTCCTGTCTATTCTTTACTTGAAGTGCTTTTTTTTTTTTTTAAGATTTTATTTATTTATTAGAGAGAGAGAGATAGTGAGAGACAGCACGAGCAAGGAGAGGGAGAAGTAGGGTTCCTGCGAGCAGGGAGCCTGATATGGGGCTCGATCTCAGGACCCTGAGATCATGACCTGAGCCAAAGGCAAACGCTTAACTGACTGAGCCACCCAGGCTTTACGTGCATTTTTGTTACTGTCGTTTTACAAATAAGGCTCAGAGAGATGATATAATTTGCTAAAGTTAGTAGGGAAGGGCTAAACCAGGATCCTCCAGACTTCAAAGCCTGTGATTTTTTTCTAACATAGCAGCTCAATGGGGGATTATCTCCAAGGGAGAGAAAGGAGAAGAGCAGAGAAGAGGTAGTTGTTCTCCAAGCCAAACCTTGTTTGCTTTACAACCCCACACTCCACAACCTTCTTAGTTAGATAAAGGGATAGAGCAAGGAATGGGGTGACAGATTCCTCCCCACCAGATACCTGCCTGCCCCTTGCCAAGACAACTCTCCTGTGCTAGTCACAAGGGGATGTTGGTCTTCGAGGGCCTCTTATCCACACCCATGACTATTTCATTCCCCAGCTGCCTTCCACCTCCCTGCTCCATGCCCACCTCAGCCCCCAGCACAGCACCCCAGCTCTATTACCAAAGTATATCTCCTGTTCAAAGGTGTTGTCTGTGGAGTAAGCAAACTTTCCAGCTCGACGATTCACCTGCCGGAAGTGGCTCTGCTTTGGGGGCTGGCAGATGTTCTTCTTTCCTTTGATATCCTCAGCAGTCTCATTGTTGCCAGGCATAGCTTCAGCTCTCTGCACTTGTGGCAAGTAATTGGGTAATCTTAGCAGGAGGAGAGGGAGAAAAGGGAAAGATAGGAGATGGACCTCCTGCCTTCCATCAGACCCATAGCTCACTCCTCTTTAAGCTCACCTTACATACACATGAGCATCTGGAAAACACCTATGTTTAACTATTGGCCTTGTCCCAAAGTGCCAAATGAATATTCAGGCCCGCCAGAAGGGCCTGTCTGCAGCCACCTTCCTCCTCCTCCAGTGGAGCCACTCCTGCAGCCACTGGGCAGCATGGTAGAGTGGCCAGGCTCCCAGCAGTACCTTTTTTATCATGGTGCCCTTAGAGGTTACATGGACTTGGGGAAGGAAACCAATTCCTCCATTACTTCACTTTATCGTGTATGTGGCTATTTAAAGACTGTCAACCCCAGTGAACAGATCATAAGCTCCTTAAAGGGTCTCTCGTTTACGTTGTATTCCCAGCACTTTGCAGAGTACCTGGCAAGGAGTAGGAAGGCAGTTTATGTTTGTCCAATAAATGAACAAATAAATGGATTCCCACTTTACTTTTAGTTCACTTTTGGGAATCAGATATTGTAATAGCTCTGGTCTTCCCTCGAGCTATAAGTGAGAAGAAGGCAATCTGAGAAATATGCAGTAATCAACCCTCAGGTTGTTTAGTTCTCTGTCTGGTTGCCAGTCAGTTTTTGCATCAGTGACACAGTGGCTCCTTATTCAAAGTGAGACAGAACCAAACCTCAGAGCCTTGAGATCTCTGCCTTCTCTCTCTCAATATGGATACATTTCTGAGAGCACCTAGACAGCAAAATAGCTCAGTCTGCTAGGAAAGGCCAGGAACCAATCCCTTTAAAGGCAATGGTTCTCAACTAGGAGTGATTGGGGTCCCTTAAGGGGACATGTGTCAATGTCTGGAGACATCTTTGGTTGTCCCAACTGGAGAATGCTTCTGGCATCCAGTGGGGTGCTACTAAACATCCTACAAGGCACAAGACAGCCCCCCACAACAGAATTGTCCAACCCAGGATGTCAGTAGTACCTGGTTGAGCACCTTACTTTAAGGAGATCGTAGAGAACAAATTGACAGTGGAGAATACAAGAGGTTGGTGGGACAGCATGTTCTGAAATAAGGAATGTGAACCAACCCCGGAGTCCTGGAAGGGGACCCATGGGTTCTCAAAGGTGTGCCTGAGGCCCCAGCCAACGTACCTATAATAAACAGGGAGCAGCAGCTCCAGCTTCTCTCTCTCCTGGGTGGGCAAGATAATGCTTTCATCCTCAAATTCTGCTGTTTCTTCTTTCTCTAGCTGTTTCAGTAGCTCCAGATCGCTAGTGGAAGTAAGCTCATCCCGGATGTGGCTCCAGTCGTATTGCTGGCGAAGAAATCTCTGCCACTTGTTGGGGGATACCCCAGGCCTCAGAGGACGTTTGCTCTGGATCCATCGGGCGGTGCGCTTGTTCAGCTTTTCCAGCACGATGGCTTCCCAGGCTCTGGCCTCCTTCTCAAGGGGTGGCAGCCAGGCTTCCCTCTCCTCCAGGTTCATGTCTGGAGAAAGTGACAGACCTGGCATGTCTGGATCCCTGCAGGAATGAGGGATGAGAGGGCAAGATTCTTCCTGGCCCACACTTGCCGGCTTGGATTCCTTTGGCCGCTTCTTAAGATTGGCAGACCTTTCTGTCTTCACAGCCTGGGAGGTGACCCTTGCTGAGGGACCTGAAGAATGCAAGGACTTGAGGCCAGTGGGTTTCTCGCATCGGGCCCTGCTGATCTGGGGAGGCTGGATGATGTGGCCTGCCTTGTAGAGATGGTCAAAGTTGTACTGGCTGTAAGGGGTGCTGGGAAGCCCTCGCTGCCATACCACCTCCTGAGAGAAGGTGAGGTTTGTAGCAGCCTTTTTCAAATACTGGTTCTTCAGGTGTGCACAGCGATGTGGGCTAAAGTGGAAGACTGGAGGTACACTGGACACCGAGGCACACTCCTCGTGTCCTGGTTTTGAGTGGGAAAAATTCATGCCCCATCCCAGCCGTGGGGGGAGTGACTGATGGAAATGGTGGGAAAGAAGTGTCTTTCCCTGTTGGGTTCTGGTCATTGTTTCCCAGCAAAAGCTTCCTTCCACACTGCCTGGTCCAGATGCAGGGCTGGAGGTATGACCAGATACCTGTTGAGGGGATGGGAGGAACTGCTGAGAGCTCTAGGTCAGTAGAAATCGGTAGCCCATAGCAGTCCAGAAAGGAAATAAATGGGAAGACGGGGGAGCGGGGGGAAGCCACGTGAGTTAAAAGGACAAAAGAGGGGCGCCTGGGTGGCTCAGTCGGTTAAGCGTCTGCCTTCAGCTCAGGTCATGGTCCCAGGGTCCTGGGATCGAGCCCCGCATCGGGCTCCCTGCTCGGAGGAGAGCCTGCTTCTCCCTCTCCCACTCCCCCTGCGTGTGTTCCCTCTCTCGCTGTGCCTCTCTCTCTAATAAATAAATAAAATCTTCAAAAAAAAAAAAAAGGACAAAAGAAAGAAATGGTGCGATATTCTAAATATTCCTTGTATCAGCCCCTTGCTTCCAATGTTCCCATTTGTCCCCAAAGCTCAGCCCCTCCTCTCCTTATGAGGGATTAGATTACTGCTTTTCAGCAGTATCCATGCTTCTAATTTTTCCTCATATGTTGCTTTCTGTGTATTTAAAGGGCTTATAGCATAAAGTTCAGACAACTCAGCCTGGCATTCAGGGTTCTTCATGAGTGTGACCCCGGTTTCTGACCTTCTCTGGCCATAACCTCTCAAGTCTCTTAACTCCTCTCTGCGTATTCCTCCCTCTACACAGTGGAGCTTCCTTTTGTGCCCTCTATCTGCAGTAGCCTTTCCTCCATATTTGACAAATTCTATCCATTCTTCCAGGCCTAGGTCAGTTCCTACCCACTCCAGAACTCTTTCTTGACCTATCCAGGCCTCCATATCCCACACAAATTTATAAATCACTCCTAGTCTGTACCAGTTTTTTTTTTTTTTTAATTCCAGTATAGTTAACATACAGTGTTAAATTAGTTTCAGGGGTAATGGTCTTCATTGTTAAAATGTTTAACAGCTACAGAATATTTTACCAAGTAGGTAAATCACCTTTTCCTTAATTATTGGGCAAACTGTTTTCAGGTTTTAGCTAGCATGGAAAACACTGTAAAGGGCGCCTGGGTGGCTCAGTCGTTAAGCGTCTGCCTTCGGCTCAGGTCATG